>NC_086331.1:2464358-2725207 GCF_032445375.1 Bacillus rossius redtenbacheri
AGATGGGCCGAGTCCTTTTTGCAAAATAACACCTGGTGTATTGCCAGCTGAATGTTCACTGCTCCTCCGTCTGGCAGCATGACGCGTGGGAGCGATGCAGGCTGCTCTGTCGCTTCTCATTCGCTTATGCTGCTGGCTTCCTGGGGTCCCCTATCTATAACAACAAGCCTGGTAACGAACATTTCTTGACAAAATGTCCTATACAGTAGTAGCCACTTGGTCACGTGGCAATGATGTCATGGCCGGTGCAGGCAGTCACTTTCTGATAGTGGCGATGAGCACGTGGCGATGGTTGAAGTAGGCGGGTGGCTGCCGTCAGGTGGCGATACTCGGCGCACACTTAGGTCGCTCACACAAAGCTTTGTAATAATCTCCCTCCCTCCCACTTTAACAAAGAGATATGTCTTTTAAATACACCAAACAGGAGGCCAATCTGCCCACCTGATATAAATGCAAAGACAATTTGTAATTATAAGTTATAGAATACAATATTCAAACAATTCGTTCAATGTTTAAGATTAATTTAGATAACACTTTGGACAAATTCGAGAAAATATGAAAGTCACATCCGGGTTACAGAACTACTTCCTATTCATAAAATTACTTATGTTTAGGACATGCAAACATCATGTGTTTGGGCTCACCACACCCGAAACACACTACAAATATATACTCTGTCTTAATGAATCTTGTATCATCATCCTTTAGGTGATTTCTTCGACCACAAATATAACAATGCCTGATGCTGTTAATTTTCATTACTTTATCTTTATCTGTTTTTTTTTCTACTGCCGCCTTGTTGCAATCTGTTTCACGATTTTGAAGGCGATTTTCACTTTTAGCTACTATGTTTTTCAATTCCGCCATGGTACTTGGAGGGATGGCTAAACAATACTGTTAAGTTCAGTTCTCAAATTATCAATGATAATTTATATTAACTGTGTACCAGGATATGGGTTACTTAACACGTCTACGCAACGCATGATATCGCTCACAAAGCCCAAGCCAGTTTCACCTGCACACTGTTTACTGCAAAGTAATTTCCCGTGCAAGTATTCTTTAACTCGCCCATTACAACTTAACTGTAAGAAACGTTCTTTGACATCTTGCGAATCACTCAATTGTTTTAGTTTCTGTTAATAGGTACTGTAGGGCCGCAACGTCTTGGCGTGTCGTTTTGCGGGGAAGTGGGGAAGAGTAAATGAGAGGGGAAGCAGGCTCTCAGTCTGAAGTGAACAATGGACCCCGACGCAGGGCATTCAAGATACAATAAAGTAATACATAGTGGGGAGAGGGGAATTATAATTAGTGTAATCCAGTGTTGTGATGAAGAAGCTGCCAACAAATGTCTGCTAGTACCTCTTGCAAAAGCAACCGAAAGAGCTGCGCGATACACAGGTAGAAGCCAAAGATCAGTTTCGCGCATCCGAAAACACAACAGAAAAACGCCAAATAAAAAACAAACAACACCAGGCAAAAAAAGGTAATTAAAACTTTAAATAATAATACTTACATTATATGTTTTTCCACGCATTCCCCGTGATTTCACCCGCGGTTTGTTTGTTTTACACTTGGCAATTTTCCAGACTTTCTGCACCGCTTGTTAGAATATTGGTTAGCTACAAGTGTAGCCGATATTTCTACACATTATATTACATTATATTACATGATAGATTACATTATACATACATACACATTATATATTGCATTATATATTTAATGATATATATATGATTTTATGATATTTATTAATGTATATTATATTAAATATATTATTTATTTACAATTTATGTGTTCATATTTACATATACATATATAACACTCCTTTATTTGACCGTGAAACAGCCTCTCATGTTAAATTATTCATTTCAGGCCCAAAAAAAAAACTGGGAGACTTGTGTTGTTAGTTGATGATGTTTTGATAGAAGAGTGATCAGACACACTATTCCACGAATTTTATGCAGTAAAAAAAGTGGTTCCCACAAGGAAACTACTGCCAGTTTTGAAAGAAAAAATCATATGGAGTTGGGGAAAGACATCGCTGTGTAAAATACTCAAAGAAATGTTTTTGTGTGGAGAAGAAGCCAAAATAAGCTAATGTTTCTTCTTGAAAGCTATGACATTGTTGCTTGGTGATCACGGTACCTGACTCACATGAAACAGTGCAGGGAGGCTGGGAAGAAGATATTTTACATGGATGAATCCTGGGTTGAAACTAAAAAGGAATGTTGGCAAAAGAAAGGTGACTTTGAAGGTGTAATGGAAACAGGAAATTCAGCGCAGACTGATAGTTGCAAGTGTTGGTTCTAGGCAGGGTTTCCTTCCCGGAGCCTCTCTTGTTTATAAAGCAGGCACAACAACAGGAGACTACCATGGCCAGATGAACTCTGGAAACTTTGAAAAATGGATTACGGAAAAAGTGATTCCAAATTTGCCACCCGCTTCAGTCTCTTGGTTATGGTTAATTCTCCATACCGTTGCAAGCAGGAAGACAAACCGCCATCCAAGTACGACAGTAAATGTGCAATGATAGCTTGGTCGCAGAGAAAAGGTATAGAATGTGACAATAAAATGCGGAAAAAAACACTTACCGAACTTGTTGAAAAACATCGACCGAGAGAAAAACGTTTCAGAGTAGACAGGTTAGCTGAGCTACATGGTCATCGTGTAATTCGTCTGCCTCCCTATAATTGTGAATTAAATGCTATTGAGCTCGCGTGGGCCAAAATGAAGCATTTAATTCGTGAGAACAATACTTCTGGTGAACTTTCGTTGCAAGTGTTGCAGTCACAAACCACCAGGGCCTTAGATTCCATCACAAGCACCGACTGGGAAGGTTACTGTCAACACGTGGTCAGTAAAGAGGACGAGTATTGGAAAAAGGATTGGGTCATGGAGGATGTATTGGAAGGTTTTATAATAAATGTGTGTAATGACAGCGATGACAGTGCATCTAAACATAGTGACAGTAGTGATGAATCTGTTCTTGTTGTCCCATTGTGAATTTCCTATACATGCTTCTATGCAACAATGTTTATTTCAGATTCTCTAAACGGCCAAAATTCATACTTTTATGTTTGAGAGAGCTCTATTAATCTAAATACAAATGTTTTAAAACTTATTTGTCAAAAGAGTGTTTTTACAGAGTACTTCGGCTTTGTTTGCTAGGATATTCTGTAACTATGATATTATGTTACTATTGTGTTATGACTGTGTTATTTTTTCTGTTTTAATACTATTGTTGCCAAAAATTGTTACTATTATCATGTTTTTAATGTTAACATTATTTCACACTGCTGTCATTCATCTTAATTTAAATCTCTACTGACTGCTAAATGGTGTTATAATAGCATGTCATTCGTGTTATTTTCTGAGTCAAAGTACTAAACGTTTTGTCAGTAGGATTGTACATGTGTTATGGAAAAAATACCAACCCGAGTGCATTAAAGTGGTAAGGTTGTTGATGTGCGTGAAAGTGTCATGTCGATCGTCTTCACGTTTCAGCCAAACCAAATGAAAAAGAAAGCATCAGCGAGGGAGTTAGCTGCAAGTCTTAATTAATTGTGTTTCCTACAGCAACCCACAATTACAAATTTAGTTCTTAACTTTTAAAGTATTGTATATCTATGTTTAACTATGTTTAACTAAGCTGCCCAGTCGAGCAAATAGTGCACTACCTTTAAATAATAAATTACCGTAAAGCATTATCGCATCTTTGTATCATTAAGATCTGCGCTGTGCTGCACCGTACGTGAGATTGTACTGGACCAATGTTTTCGGAACGGCATGAAGACTTCCAGGCCGTTGCTATCTGCGGAGCAGACAAGGCGGGACGTGTCGATTACAAGGTCACTGAGCTCTAGGGAGTCCACCCGCCAAGACGTCGCGGCCCTACAGTACTGCACTTCACTAGGAACTCTTTAACATTAACAGCTCAAACAAAGCATTATCACTTATTAAATCCTGATTCCTTATATCATGAACTTTTCCCAGAAATTCAATTACATTTACTGCTTTGAGTGTACAGTAAATTCACTAATTTATCTATGACAGGATTTACAGAATTCTTTTTGAAATAATTATTTAGGAATCCTGTATTATTGATTTCACTAGTTCCCTGAGAAGTTATTTTCGTTTTGTAGGACTCGCATGCTATTCCTCTCAGCTCGTGTTTGGGTCAAAACTGCCTATGTTCTAGTTGGTTAGTAGACGCAGCAACGGTTCTTTTGTCAGCATCTGGATTCACATGGTCCCTGTAAAAGGCATTGTGTGGTAGTACAACAAAAAAATACACAAAAAATGTACAATTATTAGATGACCTTTTCATGTTAAACCCAGAGAGCATGGCTAACTCCTATGCATGGCACACTTGCTCGAAAGCAGAGTGGTGCGTTTCTCGCCCACTGCTGTACCCCGTGAGATGCAACTCTAGAGAGTAGTTTTTAATAACAAGTGAGAGAAGTGCTTTGTGTATATGTAATTTTTTTTTTCAAATTAAATTTCTACCAAACATAAACATTGAACATGTTCTCTGGTTTGTACCATGTGTGTGGAAGTACAGTTGTACTCATGAATGATAGTTTCTATGAACACGAATAACACATTATTACACAGCTGGTAATATAAGATTATGCAAATTATAAAAAAGCCCTTTGCTTTAATTATTATTTGTACAACGTTTTCTGCAAAATTAAACAAGGCCGAACAACATTACATTCCAGTTCATCAGAACTTTAACTTAATGGATCTGCTGTAGTAAAATTTACACATAACAATCAAGTTAATGACAGCACAATTAATATTTAAAATGCGTACAAAAGTTAGTTGAAAACTATTTACAAATTTACCAATTAACTTCTCGCAAACTGATAAAAATAATTCAAATGTCTCTACAATTGTGATTAAAAAAATATCTATAACTTGAACTTTGAGAAAACTTTCAATTATATATGTCTTTTGCTAGTTGAAACTTGTCACAATAAAGCATTTAAATAAGCTATCACTCGCCTTCAATTACGGAATACTCGGTGCACACCTAAGTCGCTTACACTAAACTTTGTTGATACTTTTTACACATCATAAATTAATTTGTTGTAATACTCTAATTTAAAACCACGAGCTGACAAATTTTAAACAATATATGTATTTACAGATGCTTTATGTGTGTCACATGGCAATGTTTGTATGTATTCATGTTTGGTGACAAGATGATACATGGTATACCAAGCATGGTTGTGTACCAGCTGTATGTTTTAATTTGTTACCAATTGGGTGAACAAAAATTTTATGCACAGTAATGTGAATTGTGCAAATTTCTGTATACAGCAAAAACACTTCCGAAAGGCTCCAGAAACCTGTATTTTTTAACTTGGCGTACCTGTTAGGTTATTTATTATTGACTCTACATAAAATATTAAATAATTGTTGTTTTACTTCAACATAAATGATTTCCAATTAAATGGAATTTGTGTGTTTAGGCCAGACTCCTGATACATTAGAGCTGACTCGCAGCAAATCATATTCTGAACAAAGAAAATATAAATATGTCGCATAATGCAGAAAATACACGTGAAAATTTGCTTTAGTACTATTGTTCAAAAGTGAATAAACTTTTGTACTTTGTAAATACAGTTCTTTGATTTTTCCAGTTTTCCATGTTTGTAACCGAATATGTAAAATAAATTACACAAACCGACATCAAATGAAATCTGCACAAATAAGGTTACATCTGTTACGATTCCCAGCAACTGCTGAACAAAACAAATGAATCCGTGGTAATTCATCTTCGAGATTTATGCTAATATTGTGCAGTACAGCAGTTGCACAAATTATTGCAACAATGTTTTCAGGTTTATGTGCCAGTTTTTTTTTGTAAGGCAGCAGAATTTTTGCTTCCAGACACCAAACATCCTTTCCACAACATTTTTAGTTCGGATATGAGCTACACTGTATCTTTCTTCAGCATCTGTCTGTGGATTTAGCCATGGTGTGAGTAGGTATGTCTTCTAGCATAATTCCCTTTATATGTTGTTCTTTGAAGCAAACCTGGAGTCCTGCCCCATCAAAAAAGTCTTGTGCCACAAATGTCAATAATTTGTGTACTTAAAGCAACCTGCACCAAAAAATACATTTGCTGTACAATAAGATACCGCTTAAAAAAAGTTGCTGTGTAATTATATACACATGTTAGAAGTCATACTCTTGTTTGATTGAATAAACCGAACCATTTTGAAATTAATTATTGCAAATAATTACTTCAAAAATTTAAAAATACATCAAATTTCGTTATGCAATTTGTCACCAAAGTATATTTTACAGCACATTGTATATAGGTTATTTTATATACGTATGTTATGTAATGTGATAAGGTTTATTTTTTTAAGGAGAAGTTCCATTACAAAATGTAATTATTACAAGAGGTTATTAACAATACTGGTGGATAAGTAATTGGGGGGGTAGTTTTATTCAGTGTCAAATTTAGACAGTAATTTTCCTTATATCTTGAATGTCAGATGTCAAAATTTAGGTTTTAGGGATGGGAAAGTTGAATGGGGCTGGTTTTACGAAATTTTATGTAGACTGTGATCTTCCTCTTGTTTCCAAGGTCAAGTGTACAATATTTTCATCAAGCTCGAATGAAAATGTATATTTGTATTCAAACAAATGGAAACTCGTCTTTATGAATGAAAATGAGACATAATTTAATTGAAACTAAACCAACCAGGACATTCAGGGAAAAAATCCCACATCTGTTTCCAATCACTTCTCCTGTATCTCCAGGATTTGCTACGGGAACAAGAGTGCAGTCCACTGCAGCCACAACACCAGGTAAATTTCCAGTGTCATAAGGACTGTGCGTAGCGCCATTGATTTCCTCACTTGTGTTCGGTAACTGTGTGGGGTGCCTCAGCTGTCCAGGTAGAGCTTCCGTCAGGTTGTTACCACTGTGTCTGCTGTACTTCCGCTTAGGCCACTAGTCTCCACATACTCCCTGGAAAAGAAAATGATTTTGAAATTAAACATGATCATTTTGCTAACAAAACCAACAGAAACTTGACTTATCAAGCTTCACAAGATTATGTTTATCAAGCTTCTCAAGATTATGTTGCCAAATGAGAATATGTACTAACACTAACATAATAAATTTAACAACGTACTCCACAACAATTTTTTAAAAGTTTTTTTTTTTTAAATGGTTATATCAATAGCTGGACATATTATGTGACTAAATAACTCCCTTAAAGGTTTAACACCACACACTGTTCTGTCTACAAGAGTAGACAGGTTGCACCATAAATTTGTATTTGTATTGGGTGTTAACATGGTACAATAGCTGAGGTGTATGACATATTGTTTAACTTGTTTCTAAGAATTTAATTTATGATCGTAAGGTCATATTCTTCTCAATGTTATGAGCTATTTATTAATTTAATTTTTTGTTCTGTGGATCCTATATGGAGTTGAGTGCTCTGGGATATAGAACAAGTAAATTTGTCCATATACACACACATACATTCATACAGTACAAGCACAATTACAATACAATACATCACCATAAAAAAAAACAGTGGGTTAAAAAAAATGGCATAAACTTTAGTTTTGGTCTCAAAGGAAAAAAGTTAGTTCACAAAACAAATTTTTTATTTCGTCCCCTTCCTCTCATGTGATTGAATTAAGTTAGTTTACCATAGTTTAGTTTTCTTATCTACTATTAGGTTAAAGAATTTGATCAGAAAGTAGTAAGGATACTCTAACAGAACTTGTTTGAGTGTTCTTTTGAATATAGATAAATTGTTGTTAATGTTTGTGATATTTTGTGGTAGTAAATTGTTAATTGTTATGCCTATGTAATTTGTGCCTTTTTTTTCAAATTGACTGGTATTGCGAACTGCTACCCTTAATTTTCTAGAGTTTCTTTCTTTATATGTATAAATATCTAGGTTTTTTTTTTTTTTTTTTTTTTTTTTAAAAATTGTGTTTCTCCTTATGTATGAATAAGAGTATTCTTATAATATACTCATTTATGAGTGTTAAAATTTTAAGTTTTCTGAATTTTCATTTACAATGAGATGACATTTTGAGGAGTGCAGTTCCAAAACGTGCCTTATCCAAAATCTATGAAAAATCAGCTATCTGCAATTTGAAATTCTTCTTTCAGATTCACATTCTTCTGAGCAAAGATTTTGTTTCAATTCAGTCATAATCCATTAGAAAACTGCATTGAAAACATGTATGTTTTTCCAGAACTTGTCTTATCCATCCTTGCGTATGTTCCAAAACAGTTCTTAACCATGTCTGAAATGTAGAAACAAAATAGGGATGGCGATACATGTTGTAAGTCTTTTTCATCGAAAAGAGAAGCTGTAAAAACATTCATTGGTAAATACAAGGCAGTTGAGTCTGACTACGGCCGCAAGAAAACACCACGCCAATACTTGCCAAGTCATCTTACTGTTCGTAAAATGTGACATGCTTATAATCAGGAGACTTTGCTACCTCTCAGTGTGAAGTATCAGGACTTCAGAAACATATTTGTGACGAACTTCAACTTCAGTTTCAAGACTCCTGCAACAGATGCATGCTCAACCTGCATATGCTTACTGGAAATGATGAAGCATGCAGAAACCCCCAAATTGAAAGAACGGTATAGGGTTGAGTACCATGTTAATAAGCAAAGGCTTTCTACTAGTCCTTGAGAACAGAAAAACCCAGCAAATTGGTTTTAAGTTTTGATTGTCAAATAACATGTTTCTACCATAAATATCTGGTCAATCTGCATATTATAGCAGGCAGCTATAGATCTACAATTTTACAATATGTCAAGGATTTCAACTGCACCTCAAAATAAGGAAACAGTCTTTATTTATAATTGGCTTGAAAAACAGTTATCTAAGGGTTCCAATGCATTTGCATCTACAGTGTCCAATAGGTTGTGTTCAACTGATTTGACAGAATATGAGACAATAGAGCTATATGCTGATGGTTGTGGTGTACAAAACAAGAATACTACCATGGTAGGCATGCTAGGCCACTGGCTTTCGAAAAATGCACCCTGCAACATAAAAAAAAAAATCAATATAATATCCCTGTGGTAGGGCATTGCTTCTGACCTCCAAGTAGGGTATTCGGGGGAATAGAACAAGTTCTGAAGAAATGGAACACTATTATTAATACTGAAGAGTATGTTGAGATCTTCTCCAAATTTGCTACAATTTGTGGTACAGGCACAAGAGGAAAAAACATTTTGGACTGCATATTACAATCTAATACCCTCAGGGGAGAAAAAAATAGTTTAAGTTATTAAATATTATTATCTCTATAATATATAGAAGACCTGTACATCCGGCCTTGATGAGCAACTGGTATTGTGTTTTAAAAAAAATTAATATTAACAATAACCCAGTTAGTTACTAAATTAAAATATATTATTGTAGGAATCGATACCCTGCAAAATGTATTTAGATGTAAGGATTTATTTAAATGGCTTTTCTCAATTATGAAAGTTAGCATGTGTGTGTATGTACGTATTGTATTTGCTACAGCAAGAAATGAAGAATTGTAGAATGTTGCCTGTGGCTACGAAGAGAGTTACAGCACACTTGAGTTCACGCTAGTAGTGACAGAGTCAGCACATGTGTTGATGGCACGAGAACTAAAGTGAGACCAACGAGAGAGTACCTGGTGAGTCTGGTGAGGTTGCGTTGTCCGGTTGAGCGATGACGTGGCGAGTCTCGCCCACAGCACGGCCAGACGCCCGCCATGTAGTCGTGTGGTGGGAGTTGCCCGTCTTCATCTGCTGCAGCTGGGACGCCGTGCTGTGATGTGACGAGCCTGCAGAACGACCCTTGTGCTGTGCAGTGTCCCTCGTGTCAGCAGTGCCCCTGATTGCCTCGAGCCACTCACCATCGGGCTGTAAGTCACCCTGCTGCTACCTCCTGCAGCCCGGTACGGGAGCAGTCCTGAAGACTGCCTGTTGCAGCGACCAGCAGTCCGCAGTCCCGCGTCGCTGAGGAACAAGTGAAAAATGAAGTGGAATTTAGTACCTAAACGCGGGCAGAAAAAAAACTATTTCAATTTATTAAAGAATTAATGTATTGTCATTTTTATAAAATTTCATTTATGTCAAATATCTGAGTAAAAAAGGAAACATCTATCCACGGATATGGGAGACAATGATATTTCACGAACAATTGTTAAAGTTCAATGGCCAAGACCCCTCTTATTTCTAAACCGTATTTATGTTATATACTTTAAATTAAATAAAAACTATTATTTCACCAAATGTTATAAAGACACCATTGTTACGATATCTATAATATGTATATTGTGTGTTGGGTGATCAGTGACTTAAGTGTTCTTAAGGTCAGCTGTACCAATCACAGCCTAGCTTGCTGAACAAAGCTAAATTTTGAAAAATTATTATGGAATTTTTTCAGCTTCTTGTGTGAAAGATGAATAATACGATGTAGTGCTTCTAGAGAATCTTGTAAAAATCAGATTATACTTAAGGCCAGTATAGTATCCATTTAGTTCAAACGCTTAGTGAGTGTTCTATACTGTACTATTTAGTAAGCCTAGGCATATTTCAAATAATTGTGAAATAGTGTTTATAATTGAATACTACTGTCTTTCGGATCCATGTGAGTCCTATTGCCTATGTTTACTTCATTGCAGAAAACTGTTAGATATGCTTAATTGTTTATTGTGATTCCAATTGAGAACTGTGAGACTGTTAAATGAAAGTTTACAGTTGAAAATTCTTGAATTACCATATAATAAGTAACCAGTACTAATTAAAATGTCATACACAAGTTAACGTATTTTTTGATACTAGTTATTCTCACAATGGTCCGATCATAGTATTTGCTCTACCCTGAGATTTGCTAGCCAGAGCACAGCTATAAATAATAGAAAAGAACTGTGCATATCAAAACTATTGTGAATTAAACCCCAGTGGAATTATATTAATAAAATGAACTATTGCTAGTGAATGTAGCCCATTTAATTTTTATGGATTTTCGTGAATACAGAAGTTACTATTAAAACTAGATAACATATGCTGCTCAAGTAATATAAGCTATCTGGAGATGTCAAAGTATTAAATTATAAAACCGCTGTCACCATTTGCCATTTTGTAAGAACAAGTCATTTGTGTTTGAAACCAAAGTTTTTAGTTTTTTTTATGTGATGTTACAGACAGAAATGATATATGAAAAGGATTGTAATAATTTTAAATCATGTATTATATTTATGAAGCCACACAAAATTCTAACTTTGTGCAATTTCTCATTCATAGTTTATCATAACCTATTGTTTGTGCTGTAATAAACAGAATTGTTAAATGGAGAATTTTAATAGTAGAATATAATTATATAATAGTCATTTAATCTTATTTCTGTTACGAGCAATAAATTAAGCCATATTCTCTACTAAGTATGTTCACAATAGTAATAAGAAAAGAGAAGGCTTACGAAAGTGTATTTACGTAAAAAATCTGGTGTTGTAATGTAGGGGCAGATGTATTATTGTTTGTTAATGTGTGTATTGTATATTTGTCTGTTAGTGTTGGAAGTATGTCTCGACACTCTTCGGCACCCTGCAGCCTGCGGTACAGGACTGATATAGTCATGGAGGGGGTTAAGGGAGTGAGGTTAGGGACTTGGGGAGCGACACAATCACAGCCTCGTCTGACGGGATGAGCTCTCCTAAGAGCAGGGGGAATATGGACAGACATGTTACTTCCCCCAACTAGATAAGTTAGAGTTTGGAGCGACCATTTGTCCCAATTCTACCCTCTACCCCAAACCTCCTATCTCGTGACACTGTGACACCTGTTGTAGTCCAGGTACCTCCAATGTGTCTGTACCAGTGATGTTCCCTTGAACAAGTTAGAGACCGTCTACGATAGTCCGAACCTGTGCGTGGTCCGTGTCCTTATCCGAATGTGAGTGACGTAACATTGTCTCACAAATACTGCCCTGTCCACAATTGCGAAGTCCGATGTCCGAATGTATTGATTCTAAAGTTGTCACCACAGCGCAGTAAATGTGCCAAACCAAATGTTATTGTTTATTGTTTTGATGCTTTGTAGTTTGAGATTGAACTTATGAAAGTTATGTAAGTTATAAAAGACTTACAACATCACAAATTTCCTTTAATAACAAAAACAAACACCACGTTATCAAATGGGAACCGGAAATTCAAATAATGTGAGTGTTCTGTGTCCGAAGTACACAGGTTGGGACAAAAAGTTCAAATTGACGAAAGTCTTCGGACCAGTTTGGTTCGAACCTTCGCCCACTTGACGCATGATGTCAGAGGGTCACGTGGACCAATCAGCGACGAGTGTCCTTCGGACACAGTTTAGGACATTGCTATTGTAGACGGGCCTTTAGCCACTGATGGGCAGCCACGGAACCTCTCTGCACTGCAGGCACTAGCGAACATTCTTGTTCTACATTTTGGAAATTGTTGCTGTGGAACGTTTGAGTCATGTGTTTTCAGAATTAATGTTGGATATCAGCCAGGTCAACAATAAGCTAGATCTTTGCAATTTGGAACTCAAATAAGAACTGAACAATAAGATTGATTTTATTCAGTTGAAACTAGTCAACGTAGAGGCCAGCCTAAGAACTGATGTTAACAGCTTAGAGGGATACCTAGAATCGGGGTTCCAACACTCTGTAACACCTACAAGAACGTGTTTCACAAGGTCAGGCACAGGTCTGACAATGAGTCTACTACTGACTGCTCCACAAGAGGATGGAGAGCTGCAGTGGTAGTGCTCTACTGATGAAGCAATAC
This sequence comes from Bacillus rossius redtenbacheri, assembly GCF_032445375.1. Classification (NCBI taxonomy): domain Eukaryota; kingdom Metazoa; phylum Arthropoda; class Insecta; order Phasmatodea; family Bacillidae; genus Bacillus; species Bacillus rossius. Next base: position 2,477,163 of record NC_086331.1, read on the forward strand.
TGAAGGAGCAGACTAACCACCTCCCTGCACGATGGAGCATGTCGAAGAGGCGACGGTCTCACTCAGCAGCCGAGAATACGCATCGGCAGCAGCAAAAATAGTCCTTAGACTCTGATATGAAACCAACACTTCGCAAGTTTTAGTGTTGGCAAGATTCACATACACAGATACAACTGATGGACCTAGCATCTAGTCTATGCAAGTATTCCTATTCTGTCTAGCCTGTAAATGGTTGTAACACCAAACTGACATGTTCGCTCAAGCCTATGTGATGTAATTGTGTTAGGATGTGTGACACAACACTTCAAGTGTATGGTTAGTAAGCATCTACTGGAAACACGCACAGTTAGTAATTATGTTGTTACTTGTTTATGTATGTTAAAGACAATGTAGATACTCTGAACTTTATTGAATTTCACACTCACTGATAACCAATTGTAATGATGGTACAAAATCCTAAATTCCTTGTTTAATCATTTTCCTTTTTTTGGTCTAACCTATTCGAGATTAATAGTACACTTTGAAAGAGAATTTATTTTTTTGACGCAATGTGCCTTGTACCTTCGTAATGCAAACAGCAGTCTATTTGAGACATGACAAACCACTGATTGAGTGGCTTGGTAAGCTACGAGTAGTGGCTGCTAGCCGCCATGACACAGTCTGAGAGACGGAACAGTGTAGTGACCACACGTCGCTGAGAAGGACGATGACCTGATCAGCCGAGAGCTGAGGCGGTCTGCTGTGGTCAATGATAGAATGGGTGTCAAATGAACATGAGACTGTAAATAAAGGAAATAAAGAGGTCGAGAAGGGTGCTCGTAAATAAGTAATATAAAGTGAGAAAAAAAAGAGGAATAAGATGAAAACACAGACCTTAGCAAAGATAAGGGCACACATAACAAATAAAAAAAACTACACCTAAATTAAATGTGTGTCTTCTGTTTCTGTTAAAAATAAAAACTGTAAACAAGTAATTTCATAAAAGTTATCTAGAAAGCTATTGTAATTAACATGTTCCTATGTTACTGTAAATTATTGTAAATATTAGCAACAGTAATATTAAATTGAGTGCAATGCTATTGTTGAGCTTACAGTAATCACTGTAATGAGTTAATATTGTTACACAGGACACTTTGTGTAACCTGAAAAGAAAATGTGTTAAGGCAGATACAGTCTTTGATATGAGAAAGTGGTCACAACAGGGTAGCACTGTGGTATGGCATGTTACAATAGCATTGTACCTAGTATAGAAAAATACCCTCAAACAGTGTTTGCTCTAAAAAACTAACAAAAAAATCGAAGGCAAAAGGACTAAGAGTGGCCATTGGCCAAGAAGATATAATAAATCTAGAATTTAGCATAGCATATTACAATCTAATTCCCCCAGGGGAAAAAAAATAATTTAAGTTATTAAATATTATTATCTCTATAATATATAGAAGGCATGTACGTCTGGCCTTGATGAGCAACAGGAATTGTGTTAAAAAAAAATTAAATGCAAACGATAACCCTGTTAGTTACTAAACTAAAATCTTTATTGTAAGAATATATATTGTCAAAAAAGAATTTATATGTAAGGATATATTTTAATATCTTTTCTCAATGATGAATGTTAATGTGTGTGAATGTATGAAGAATTGTAGAATGTTGCCTGTGGCTACGAAGAGAGTTACGGCACACTTGAGTTCACGCAAGTAGTGACAGAGTCAGCACATGTGTTGAGTGGCACGAGAACTAAAGTGAGGATACCAACGAGAGAGTACCTGGTGAGTCTGGTGAGGTTGCGTTGTCCGGTTGAGCGATGACGTGGCGAGTCTCGCCCACAGCACGGCCAGACGCCCGCCATGTAGTCGTGTGGTGGGAGTTGCCCGTCTTCATCTGCTGCAGCTGGGACGCCGTGCTGTGATGTGACGAGCCTGCAGAACGACCCTTGTGCTGTGCAGTGTCCCTCGTGTCAGCAGTGCCCCTGATTGCCTCGAGCCACTCACCATCGGGCTGTAAGTCACCCTGCTGCTACCCCCTGCAGCCCGGTACGGGAGCAGTCCTGAATACTGCCTGTTGCAGCGACCAGCAGTTCACAGTCCCGCTTCGCTGAGGAACAAATAAAAAAAGTGCGATAAAAGTTCGCGCAAGTGTGGTGTGGTGCCACGTTACTATGGTTACAGAGTTATTTTTAGAATAAAGTTCTGTCTCCCCTCTAGAGTCTATTGCTAAACCGTGTTATGGTAGGAAATACAGTAGAACCCGTTTATAGTGAACCCGCCTATAATGAATTCCCGTTTATTGTGAATTTCCGTCTCAGTCCCGGCAAAATGATGTGAGGTTATGTATTAATTTATTGGATATAGCGCACAACTTTTGTCAATGTTGATACGTTTTCCCGTGTACCACGAACAAATTTTGACGACATAATGCACATTTATCTCAAATATTTTCATATAATTACAAGTTTTTTCACAAAACATCTATTCTAGATCACATTGAAGTTTTTCTCCGCAAAACGCTACTCGATTGTCCACTGTTCATATTATAAACAAGTCATATTCGAGTGGCCTCGGTAGGCTACGTGTAACCATAAATGGTGATCAGTTAGGTGAAAATAAAAAATAGTTTTCCCTGCATAGTTAAAGAATGGGCGAACGCGTGTACATTTAATATGTTATCAAAATTAAACATAAATTACTACCACACAAATACGTATGTACATTATAGCAGCAAATTCAATATTTTTACGTCATATATTTATCGTTCACGTTTCGGACATTTTGATCGAGTAAAGCGGGGTTTACGATTGATTTCCTTAAGAATTATAACTTAACATAGAGCACACGATTAAGTCAAAACTATATTTTACAGTTTATGATTGGCATAGAAGTCGTTAATTCTAACCAATCACAGCACAAAACAAATGGTCGGCCATTGTTCGAAATGGAGAAGCAGGTTTGAAATAGGTTATTGACAAATGGGATATCTATTTTTCGAAATGGATGATGATTACAAATTACTAATATACGAATTCTAACCCAAAATACTGCCTCGCTCGGTCCAATAATAAGACATAAACTTCCGGTTGAAAGGTTCCGGTTTGTTGTGATTAGTCGCTTCCCTTAAGTCTTAACGAAAAATATAAAATATAACCATTTCTGTTAAGTCTTAAGTCATCATATGGTCCGCACACGACCCGTCAAAATTCACACACGACAATCATAAACCATTCCACTAGTTTACATAGAGTCAAATGGTAAGTACACGACTAAGTCTTAATTCTTAATTTTCAATCGTAAACCCACCTTAAGGTTCGTAATGGTAAGACTACCACTAGATAGAACTCTGTGGACTAAATTTTTCCATAGAAAGTGAGAAAATTTCGTTCCAGCTTTAGCAACTGCGATACTAAATGATACGTAGTGATCTTTGATGCGCCAGACTCGTTATTTTTCGTTTATTTACTTTTGACGGTAAAAAGAATTTTGTGTTATTAAGCTGCAAATGTGCTTCAATAAGAAATACGTACATAAAAAAATGTGAAAACGCGGGAAAAAAACGTAAGGCATTATCTGTGCGAGATAAACTGTACATTATTGAAAAAGTAGACTCCAATCCCACTGTCCCGCACGTGTTAATAGCAAAGGAACTGGGAATTGCAACATCCACATTAAGTACAATATTAAACAAGCTGAACAATCTTCTTTCTCAAGCTGCGAAAACGTCACAGAGTATTAAATGCCTGAAAAAATGATAATACGCCGATGTCCAAGAACCATTAGGTAATAGAAAGTTTGTACATGTGTAGTTCATTAAAAATAATATATGCATTTGCTCATAAAACTGTTGCTTTGAGTATTTTCATTCGTTCTTTTCTTGGCTTAGGCCTACGTGTAGTTAAGATTTTGCTTTTGAGTATGTATTGCCAATATAAAAGTTTTCCCAGATATAAAGTTTCCCCTCTATAGTGAACATATAAATGACTCCCTTCAGATTCGTTATAACAGGGTTCTACTGTACCTACCTAACGAGAATTCCCCAAAAGGCAGGACAACTGCAATACACGGGAGTCTAAGAGGTTGCATAACTCCTAGGCCCAAGGAAACCCGAGGTTCACAGGCGACCAAGCCCTTAGCAACAAGGCAGTGAGCGCTGATTTTCTCTAGATGATGTCACTTCAATTCTGTGCTGATTGGCACTTGATGATGTCACTCTGGGTTCGGCGGGTATAAATACGGGTTTGTTAGCAAGCAGCAAGCAGAACGTGCCTGGCTGCCAGCCAGAGGCTTCGGCTTACCACCGCTCTGAAGAAGAAAACAGATCGTCACGCTGCCGCCAGCACTCATGACGCCCGGAACTTTGCTGTCGACTTAGAAAAATCCGCACCGGGGGCAGAAGGGAATCGCTGCTCCGCCACGAAAGACAGTCACTCTGCATCCAGAGGAGCCAACCGGACTCTGCCTGCGGAGGCCGCACCGTCACCTCCGGAGTCTATCACCTCCATCAGCAGCCGAGGTGGGACTTAGCCGAATTTCAACAAGCCGTAAGTGGAACTTTAACTTTTCACTCTGGAACGGGACTAAGCCGCAGACGACATATTCTGAAGATACGGACTTAACCTCAGACGCCACGACTCGCCACCAATATTCACCAGGAGTGAGTAGAAACTTGCTCGGCGAGTAATTTTGAGAAAAGCTGCTAATCATATTTGAAGTCCTCAGGGGTGGGCGAATACCCCCTGAAGGAAAATAGTGAAGGGAGCAGACTTTTGATTAGGGACACTTGCTCAGTGAGTGGCGAATCAGCGAGTCGGATCAACGAAAGTGGAAGTCGACATCTACATCGTCCGCATACGGCGAAGAGGGGTTTATAGGCAGCATTTGCGAACTTACCCGGAATTGACCTTGTGCATAGAGTAGTAAATTGAGAGACATGACTGAGACGCAGGATAACCGGAACTATAAAAACGACGAGTTGGCCGCACCTCAATAGTGTGTAGGCGAAAGCGCCACTAGGGATCTGACTTAAATGTTATATAATAAACGAAGGGCGGACCCAAACTCGCGGTGTTGGTCTAAGTATAAGTCCAGTGTATGTTTTGAATTGTGTGTCAGATAAAGATTGTGTGTAATTGTGTAAAGTTAAGTCTAGTTTGCAATTTTGGAATTAGGTATCAGTAAATTAATTCAAAGAAAATAGAATACAAAATTTCATTGTTTGTTGCCTTCTTTAACATAATCTCTAAATTTCAAGGTTATTATTTGTTCTGCTTTAGTACTCGTAGCAAAAAGTAAAAGTGTGTAATTTGTGTTCACAGAGATCGTCAGCCATTTGCAGTTAACCTGTTTCGGCTATTGAAGCAAACGGCGACGTATCAGTATCAAGTTTGCATGTTTGTCGTGTGCTATATTATAACCATTAAAATTGTCTTCTACACAAAATTGTTTAAGTTTCTTTGCAAAATAAAAACCCACCCATCTCCCTTGGTTATATATGAAATAAAATTTAAATAAACTAAAAGCTATTATCTCATAAAATGTTATTAAGTCACCATTGTTAAGTTTCCTTTAATATGTGTATTGTGTGTTGGGCGATAGGTGAATTAAGCATCCTTAAGGTCGGCTCAGCCAATCACAGCCTAACTTCCTGAATGAAGCTAAGTTTTAAACAATTTTTATGAAATTATTTTTGCTTGTGGTGTGAAAAATGAATTTAATGGTGTAGAACTTCTTTCTTGTAAAAATCAGGCTACATTTAAGTAAAATATATTATCCTTTCAGTTCTAACAGTTAGTAAGTCGTATATACTATTGAGTTTTCCTAGGCATATTTCAAATAATTGTGAAATAGTGTTTATAATTGAATACTACTGTCTTCCGGATCCATGTAAGTCCTATTGCCTATGTTTACTTCATTGCAGAAAACTGTTAGATGACGCTTAATTGTTTATTGTAATTCCAATTGAGAACAGTGAGACTGTTGTTAAGTGAAAGTTTACAGTTGAAAATACTTGAATACCCATATTTAAGTGACCAGTAGTAATTAATATGTCATACACAAGTAACGTATTTTTTGACACTAGTTCTTCTCACAATTGTCCGATCATAGCATTTGCTCTACCCTGAGATTTGCTAGCCAGAGCACAGCTATAAATAATAGAAAAGAACTGTGCATATCAAAACTATTGTGAATTCAACCCCAGTGGAAATATAGTGAATGTAGCCCATTTAATTTTTATGTTTTTTCACGTGAATACAGAAGGTCCTATTAAAACTAGAAAATATACTGTATGCTGCTCAAGTAATATAAGCTATCTGGAGATGTCTAAAGTATTAAATTTTAAAACCGCTCTCATCATTTGCCACTTTGTAAGAACAAGTCATTTGTGTTTGAAACCAAAGTTTTTAGATTTTTTTTATGTGATGTTAGAGACACAAATGATATATGAAAATGATTGTAATAATTTTAAATCATGTAATATATTTATGAAGCCACACAAAAATCTAACTTTAGACAATTTCTCATTCATAGTTTATCATAACCTATTGGTTTGTGCTGTAATAAACTAATTTGTTAAATGGAGAATTTTAATAGTAGAATATAATTTTATAAAAATCATTTAATCCTATTTCTGTTATGAGCAAATAATGAAGACATATTCTCCACTAAGTTTGTTCACAATGGTAATAAGAAAAGAGAAGGCTTACGAAAATGTATTTACATAAAAATCTGGTTTTGTAATGTAGGGGTTGATGATATAAAAAAAAGTATTATTGTTTGTTAATGTGTGTATTGTATATTTGTCTGTTAGTGTTGGAAGTATGTCTCGACACTCTTCGGCACCCTGCAGCCTGCGGTACAGGACTGATATAGTCATGGAGGGGGTTAAGGGAGTGAGGTTAGGGACTTGGGGAGCGACACAATCACAGCCTCGTCTGACGGGATGAGCTCTCCTAAGAGCAGGGGGAATATGGACAGACATGTTACTTCCCCCAACTAGATAAGTTAGAGTTTGGAGCGACCATTTGTCCCAATTCTACCCTCTACCGCAAACCTCCCATTTCATGACACTGTGACACCTGTTGTAGTCCAGGTACCTCCAATGTGTCTGTACCAGTGATGTTCCCTTGAACAAGTTAGCCATTGATGGGCACACTGCAGGCAGTAGCAAACATTCTAGTTCTACACTTTGGCAATCGTTGCTGTGGAATGTTTGAGTCATGTGTTTTAAGAATTCATGTTGGATATCAGCCAGTTCACAAATAAGATAAAATATGCAATTTGGAACTCAAATAAAAACTGAACAATAAGATAGATTTTATTCAGTTGAAACTAGTCAACATAGAGGCCAGCCTAAAAACTGATGGTAACAGCTTAGAGGGATGGCTAGAGTTGGGGTTCCAACACTGGGAACACCTACAAGAACGTGTTTCACAAGGACAGGCACAAGTCAGACAACGAGTCTACTACTGACTGCTCCACAAGAGCATGAAGCACTCCAGTGGTAGTGCTCTACTGATGAAGCAATACTGAAGGAGCAGACTAACCACCTCCCTGCACGATGGAGCATGTCGAAGAGGCGACGGCCTCACTCAGCAGCCGAGACGACGCCTGGGCAGCAGCAAAACTAGTCCTTAGACTCTGATATGAAACCAACACAACGCAATTATTAGTGTTTGGCAAGAGACACCTACACAGATACAACTGATTCACCTAGCATCTAGTCTATGCAAGTATTGCTACTGTGCCCGGCAGTTATCTTGGCGTGTCTCAGCGCGGGGGAGCGGGGACAGCGGGGTGCGGGGACAGAAGAGGGGGTAAGCAGGCGACACGTAGCCGAGAGCCGTGTAGTGGCTGTTAGGAAAATATCGCCCTTCAGTGTATACCCGAAAATTGAAGGCGAAGGTGGCAGCTCGCAGAGGCGCGGTAAAGTGATAAATAGCGGAGAGCGGGAAATAATAAAAACTGTTTATTCTATCGTATAAGTTGCTATTACGTACTCCAAAAAAGAGCAAAAGTGGCTTAAATGGTAAGTTTATCATTGTAAGTTATATGTTTTGCAGTATTTGTACACTATGAATGCTGACAATCGAATAGCAATAATAGTAATTACTTTTAACTGATTTTGTTTTTCGTCACCTAATACAATCAATAATCATGGAAAGAGAACTTCACACTTACATTAAACAAATCATTTTATACATATGAGGTTTTGAAGGTTATACATAATATGCATTCTAAAGTGTAAGTACAATGCAAATTGTATTTACACTTATAATGAATAATCGATTAAAGGTGCATTAAAATATAAAGCCACACATACACAAACATTTTATAAATGCAATTAACGTTGTTAGTCAAGTGTTTCCTAAAGGACTAACATGAAGTTAAAGCAGCAAATATAACATAACAAGCTCCATGTTTATTTAAATGTAAATGCAGCGCTAAATGGTACGTTTTAGGTACGGAAACCGGAGAAAGATAAGGGCTAGACTGGCTCCTGCGTCATCAACTGTGAAATAGCTTTCGCGCGGAGAGCTACAACTGCGTAATGATTTGGTCGTTTGCTTTTTCTTGTAAGACTTTTTTTTAAAAAAAACTTTGTGAACGCAATGAATTGAAAAGCATAGTTTTAAATTTATTTTACATACTAAGTGACCTAGTTTTCCAAAATAAATTGTGTCTGGTTTTCGCTAGTTAAAGAGTTCACAACATTTAAATTAATTTAGGATACCATAATAGTTAGCAGACACGTAAGTATATTTGATGGGACAAAGTAAAACGTTGCAGGTTTAGATAATAGTTTGTTTCTTTTCCTGACAGATGAGATCAAATATCAAGCACAACCACTGCAATTTACACAATGTTACACTTACGTGGTACAAGTACAATTCATAAGATTTCTCACTTTTGGTTTGGTAACCCAGCGCTCTTAGCGAAAAGGCCTTACTACCCTGGGGTCCCCACGGGCGTGGATACAGACTTACGTAGTGTAGGAAGTCACGCGCCGAATGTTTTCTGTGTTGCTAGTACAAACCAGGCCGCTGACCTTGACAATAGGGTATCGCTTTCTCTTTGCCCTCCCCTCCCCCCCAGACAGGCCCTGGGAGCTCAGACGCCAAGTTATCTGCTGGGCACAGTATTCTGTCTAGCCTGTAAATGGTTGTAATACTAGACTGACATGTTCTGTCAAGCCTATGTGATGTAATTGTGTTAGGATGTGTGACACAACACTTCAAGTGTATGGTTAGTAAGATTCTACTGGAAACATGCACAATTAGTAATTGTGTAGTTACTTGTGTATGTATGTTAAACACTATGTAGATACTCTGAACTTTGAATGATTTCACACACACTGATAAACAATTGTAATGATGGTACAAAATCCTATATTTCTAGTTTAATCATTTTCCTATTTTGGTCTAACCTATTGGAGATTAATAGTACACTTTGAAAGAAAATTTATTTTTTTGACGCGATGTGCCTTGTACCTTCGTAATGCAAACAGCAGTCTATTTGAGACATGACAAACCACTGATTGAGTAGCTTGGTAAGTTACGAGTAGTGGCTGTAGCCGCCATGACATAGTCTGAGAGACGGAACAGTGTAGTGACCACACGTCGCTGAGAAGGACGATGACCTGATCAGCCGAGAGATGAGGCGGCCTGCTATGGTCAATGATAGAATGGGTGTCAAATGAACATGAGACTGTAAATAAAGAAAGAGCAGCTACTATTTATATCTCCCAGCCGGTAAGGAAGTAAAAGAAATAAAGAGGTCGAGAAGGGCTCTCATAAATAAGAAAAATGAAGATTAAAAAAAAGAATAAGATGAACACAGACACCAGCAAAGACAAGGGCACTCATAACAAAAAAACTAAGACACACACTAAAATTAAATGTGTGTCTTCTATTAAAAATAAAAACTGTAAATAAGTAATTGCATAAAAGTTATGTATAAAGCTATTGTAATTATCATATTACTAGGTTACTGTAAATTATTGTAAATATTAGCAACAGTAATATTAAATTGTGTGCAATGCTATTGTTGAGCTCAATCACTGTAATGAGTTTTCGTTGTTAGACAGGACACTTTGTGTAACCTGAAAAGAAACTGTGGTAACAGACATATGAGCATTTGGTGTTGAAAAAGAAAATTTAAATGTTAACAATAGCCCTGTTAGTTACTTAACTAAAATTTTTAATTGTAAGAAGTGATATTCTCAAAAATGAATTTATATGTAAGGATTTATTTTAATGGCTTTCTCAATGATTGATGTTAGTGTGTGTGAATGTATGAAGAATTGCTAAACGTTGCCTGAGGCTACGAAGAGAGTTACGGCACACTTGAGTTCACGCAAGTAGTGACAGAGTCAGCACATGTGTTGAGTGGCACGAGAACTAAAGTGAGGATACCAACGAGAGAGTACCTGGTGAGTCTCGTGAGGTTGCGTTGTCCGGTTGAGCGATGACGTGGCGAGTTTCGCCCACAGCACGGCCCGACGACCGCCATGTAGTCGTGTGGTGGGAGTTGCCCGTCTTCATCTGCTGCAGCTGGGACGCCGTGCTGTGATGTGACGAGCCTGCAGAACGACCCTTGTGCTGTGCAGTGTCCCTCGTGTCAGCAGTGCCCCTGATTGCCTCGAGCCACTCACCATCGGGCCGTAAGTCACCCTGCTGCTACCCCCTGCAGCCCGGTACTTGTAGCATTCATGAAGACTGCCTGTTGCAGCGACCAGCAGTCCGCAGTCCCGCCATGCTGAAGAACAAGTGAAAAAGTGCGGTAAAAGTGTGTGCGAGGCGCGGTGTGGTGCCCCGTTACTAATGTTACCGGGTTATTTTTAGAATAAAGTTCTGTCTCACTTCTAGAGTCTATTGCTAAACCATATTTATGTTATATACTTTAAATTAAATAATTGCCTTATTACATAAAATGTTATTAAGGACCCATTGTTACGTTACCTATAATATGTGTATTTTGTGTTAAGTGATAGTGAATTAAGCATCCTTAAGGTCAGTTCAGCCAATTACAGCCTAACTTGCTGAATGAAGCTAAATTTTAAACAATTTTTATGGAATTTTTGGCTTGTGTTGTGAAAAATGAATGAAATGGTATAGCACTTCTGTCTTGTAAAAATCGGGCTATATTTAAGTACAGTATAGTATCCGTTCAGTTCTATCGGTTAATAAGTAATATATACTATTTTGTTTTCCTAGGCATATTTCAAATAATTGTGAAATAGTGTTCATAATTGAATACTATTGTGTTCCAGAACGCAGTAAGTCCTATTGCGTCTGTACACTCCATTGTATAAAACTGTTAGACGATGCTTAATCGTTTCTTGTGTTTGAGAACAAATGAGAATTGTGAGACTGTTGTTAAGTGAAATTTAACAGTTGAAAATTCTTGAATACTCATATAATAAGTGACCACTATAAATTAAATTAATGGCTTACGCAAGTTAACGTAACTTTTGACACTAGTTTTTCTCCCAGTGGTCCTGTGTAGCAGTTGCTCTACCCTAATATTTACTAGCCATAGCACAGAAATACATAATAGAAAAGAACAGTGCATATCAAAACTTTTGTGAAATTAACCCCAAATAAAAATATATTAAATACATGAAGTATTGGAGTATTGCTAGTGAATGTAGCCTACTTTATTTTCCTGTCTTTTTCTAATTTCATGTAAATACAGAAGGCTTGTGTACTGGTAAAACTAAATAACATATGCTTCTCAACTAATATGAGCTATCTGGAGTAGTCTGAAGTATAAAATTTTAAATCCTGCTATCAACATTCGCCAGTTTGTAAAAACAAGCTATTTGTATTTGAAAGCAAATATTATATATTAGGTCTGAGCTGATCACCATTTTTGCCTATCATTCCCCAACTGACTATTTGCGCCGATGAGCGGTGCCGATCATTGCCGATCAGACAAATTAAGAATTATATAGCTTGTTTGATGGTAATAAAAAAATTCTAAAAAAAATTGTAATAAAAAACCTACCCTTTATTTAACACTTCTGACAGAAGTCAAATTGTTCATTGGTTTTTAAAAATGAACAATAATATAATGTAATCTAAGTATTTCCTATTTCTACTATTTCTAGACCTTACCAACCCACAAACCAAAGTACCCATACATCACTTTTCACAGTTCTTGAAAATAAGTGCTTTATAATATCTACAAAGATTTTCCAAATGAATAACTAAATGCTACTGCAATACTAAGAGTGCAACACAATATGCAATACACAAATTCAGTGACACATGGTAATTTTTATGAATTGTTTTGAAAATAAACAGTATATCATGTGTTGATATTTAAGATTTACTTTGTTAACAAATGCACACAAAACATTAATTAACACTTAACAACTCTTTGTGGGTTAGTTTTCAAATAAATATTAAGTTTTTGTCTAAATAATGCAGTGCAGTTCTTGCAGCATGTAAAAGCACAAAAGATATGTGATATGTCACATAGTTAATCTTAAAAACTTAGTGTTACAGGTGGTTTACATTACTACATATTTTGATTTAGTATGTAATGATCGGCGTTTGGTTATCGGTAAATAATTTGCAGATCTATACCTATGCCGATGTGTTCAAATCGGCCGACTGTGATCGGTGATTGGCATCAGCCCAGCCCTATTAGCTATTACATATTTTTTTAAAGTTTTGTTGAGAACAGAATTGATAAATGAAAATTGAATGTAATATTTTTAATACAAGTGATATATTTAAGAAGCCACACAAAAATCTACCATTGTACATTTTCTCATTCATAGTGTATTATAATATAACCTAATGGTTTGTGGTATGTTCAACACAATTGTTTAATGAAGAATTTTAATAGTAGAATATACTTTTATAAAAATCATTTAATCCTATTTCTGTTACGGCAAACAGTTAAGCCATTATCTCCACTAAGTTTGTTCACAATAGTAATAAGAAAAGAGAAGGCTTACGAAAGGGTATTTACTCAAAAATCTAGTGTTGTAAGGTAGGGGCTGAAGATATAAAAAAAAGTATTATTGTTAGGCATGGTCGGGCAGAGAAATTTGACTTCGGGCGGGCTCGGGCGGGTAATTGTCCAAAATTTTCGGGCTCGGGCAATCTCGGTCGGGCATCAAAATCAGTTAATGAAATAAATTTTGAACATAAAATAGTCGTACTTAAGTTTGCATTGACAAACCTGAACTGTTTTTATTTATTTACTATACCGCACTGATATGAAAGTTAAACATTAAACTAAAAAATAGAGTGCATATTAATCTTGGAAATAAAGTGCTTATTAACTAAATTGTGTTTGGGTAGCTGCTTGAAGGTTCATTGTCACTGTTGATTGTTTGACCTACACTGCCATTTTGGTAAAATAATGACATGAATTAAATAGAAACAATTCACAACCACTTTCTGTAAATGCCACGCAACTACAATGTGTGTAATTAAAGTCAGCTTATAATCCTTCTCGCACACAGCAAGCAGATCCACCGGCCTTGAACACTACTTTGTGACTATTGAGCAGTGAGCATCCGCCGTGCGTACGCGCGCGCGCGTGTGTGTGTGTGAGAGAGAGAGGCGGGCGACCAGCTGCATCGTTAGTCAGCCAGCGAGAGTAACGGTAAATGTTGACCTTGACCACTTCCGCTTGCTACAGGGCTCGCTCTCTTATATCTGTCTCCCCCTCCCACAAACACACTTGCTGACCGGGCACCTTCTTTATCTTATCTCTCACACACACTCACTTCACCGGCTGGTGCCGGGACGGCGGCGGCGTGGCATGTTCCTGCAGCTGCCGCGCGTTCCAAAAAAAAAGAAGCTTTGTTTACTTGCGCCGTGCGGTATTGCCGTTTTCCAAGGTGCCCGATATTTTCGGGCACTGAAATACCCGCCCGGAATTTCGGGTATACTTGATACCCGAAACACTGCCCGAAATTTCGGGTACCCGACCATCCCTAATTAATGTTTGTTAATGTGTGTATTGTATATTTATCTGTTAGTGTTGGAAGTATGTCTCGACACTCTTCGGCACCCTGCAGCCTGTGGTACAGGACTGATATAGTCGTGGAGGGGGTTAAGGGAGTGAGGTTAGGGACTTGGGGAGCGACACAATCACAGCCTCGTCTGACGGGATGAGCTCCCCTAAGAGCAGGGGGAATATGGACAGACATGTTACTTCCCCCAACTAGATAAGTTAGAGTTTGGAGTGACCATTTGTCCCAATTCTACCCTCTACTACAAGCCTCCCATCTCATGACACTGTGACACCTGTTGTAGTCCAGGTACCTCCAATGTGTCTGTACCAGTGATGTTCCCTTGAACAAGTTAGAGACCGTCTACAATAGTCCGAACCTGTGCGTGGTCCGTGTTCTTATCCGAATGTGAGTGACGTAACATTGTCTCACAAAAAACTGCCCTGTCCACAATTGCGATGTCCGATGTCCGAATGTATTGATTTCTAAAGTAGTCACCAGAGCGCAGTAAATGTGCCAAACCAAATGTTTTTGTTTATTGTTTTGATGCTTTGTAGTTTGAGATTGAACTTATGAAAGTTATGTAAGTTATAAGAGACTTACAACATCTTCCATTTCCTTCAATAAAAAAAACAAACACCACGTGTTCAAATGGGAACCGGAAATTCAAATAATGTGAGTGTTCTGTGTCCGAAGTACACAGGTTGGGACAAAAAGTTCAAATTGACGAAAGTCTTCGGACCAGTTAGGTTCGAACCTTCGCCCACTTGACGCATGATGTCAGAGGGTCACGTGGACCAATCAGCGACGAGTGTCCTTCGGACACAGTTTAGGACATTGCTATTGTAGACGGGCCTTTAGCCACTGATGGGCAGCCACGGAACCTCTCTGCACTGCAGGCACTAGCGAACATTCTAGTTCTACACTTTGGCAATCGTTGCTGTGGAAAGTTTGAGTCTTGTGTTTCCAGAATTCATGTTGGATATCAGCCAGGTCAACAATAAGATAGATCATTGTCATTTGGAACTCAAATCAGAACTGAACAATAAGATTGACTTCATTAAGTTGGAACTAGTCAACCTAGAGGCCAGCCTAAGAACTGATGTTAGCAGCTTAGAGGGATGGCTAGAGTCGGGGTTCCAACACTGGGAACACCTACAAGAACGTGTTTCACAAGGACAGGCACAAGTCAGACAACGAGTCTACTACTGACTGCTCCACAAGAGCATGAAGCACTCCAGTGGTAGTGCTCTACTGATGAAGCAATACTGAAGGAGCAGACTAACCACCTCCCTGCACGATGGAGCATGTCGAAGAGGCGACGGCCTCACTCAGCAGCCGAGACGACGCCTGGGCAGCAGCAAAACTAGTCCTTAGACTCTGATATGAAACCAACACTTCGTAATTATTAGTGTTTGGCAAGATTCACCTACTCAGATACAACTGATGGACCTAGCATCTAGTCTATGCAAGTATTGCTATTCTGTCTAGCCTGTAAATGGTTGTAATACCAAACTGACATGTTCTCTCATGCCTATGTGATGCAATTGTTAGGATGTGTGACACAACACTTCAAGTGTATGGTTAGTAAGATTCTACTGGAAACATACACAATTAGTAATTGTGTAGTTACTGGTTTATGTATGTTAAAGACTATGTAGATACTCTGAACTTTGAATGAAATTCACACACACCAAAAACCAATCGTAATGATGGTACAAAAATCTATATATTTCTAGTTTAATCATTTTCCTAGTTTGGTCTAACCTATTGGAGATTAATAGTACCTACACTTTGAAAGAGATTATATTTTTTTGACACAAGTTGCTTTGTACCTTCGTAATGCAAACAGCAGTCTATTTGAGACATGACAAACCACTGATTGAGTGGCTTGGTAAGCTACGAGTAGTGGCTGTAGCCACCATGACACAGTCTGAGAGACGGAACAGTGTAGTGACCACACGTCGCTGAGAAGGACGATGACCTGATCAGCCGAGAGCTGAGGCGGTCTGCTGTGGTCAATGATAGAATGGGTGTCAAATGAACATGAGACTGTAAAAAAAGAAAGAGCAGCTACTATTTATATCCCCCAGCCAGCCGGTAAGGAAGTAAAAGAAATAAAGAAGTCGAGAAGGGCGCTCGTAAACAAAAAAAATGAAGAGGAAAAAAAAAGAATAAAATGAACATAAACACCAACAAAGACACTCATAAAAAAAACTAAAATTAAATGTGTTTTCGGTTAAAAATAATAAACTGTTAATAAGTAATTGAATAAAAGTTATGTATAAAGCTATTGAAATTATCATATTACTAGGTTACTGTAAATAATTATAAATATTAGCAACAGTAATATTAAATTGTGTGCAATGCTATTGTTGAGCTCAATCACTGTAATGAGTTTTCATTGTTAGACAGGACACTGTGTAACCTGAAAAGAAACTGTGATAACAGACATATGAGCACTTGGTATTGTGTTGAAAAAGAAAATTTAAATGTTAACAATAGCCCTGTTAGTTACTTAACTAAAATTTTTAATTGTAAGAAGTGATATTCTCAAAAATGAATTTATATGTAAGGATTTATTTTAATGGCTTTCTCAATGATTGATGTTAGTGTGTGTGAATGTATGAAGAATTGCAGTACGTTGCCTGTGGCTACGAAGAGAGTTACGGCACACTTGAGTTCACGCTAGTAGTGACAGAGTCAGCACATGTGTTGATGGCACGAGAACTAAAGTGAGGATACCAACGAGAGAGTACCTGGTGAGTCTCGTGAGGTTGCGTTGTCCGGTTGAGCGATGACGTGGCGAGTCTCGCCCACAGCACGGCCAGACGACCGCCATGTAGTCGTGTGGTGGGAGTTGCCCGTCTTCATCTGCTGCAGCTGGGACGCCGTGCTGTGATGTGACGAGCCTGCAGAACGACCCTTGTGCTGTGCAGTGTCCCTCGTGTCAGCAGTGCCCCTGATTGCCTCGAGCCACTCACCATCGGGCCGTAAGTCACCCTGCTGCTACCCCCTGCAGCCCGGTACTTGTAGCAGTCCTGAAGACTGCCTGTTGCAGCGACCAGCAGTCCGCAGTCCCGCCTTGCTGAGGAACAAATGCAAAAGTGAAGCGGAATTTAGTACCTAAATGCGGGAACAAAAAAAACTATTTTCATTTATTAAAGAATTAATGTATTGTCATTTTGATAATATTTTGTTTATATTAAATATCTGAGTAAAAAAGGAAACATTTATCCACGGATATGGGAGACTATGGCATTTCACGAACGATTATAAATGTTCAATTTTCAAGACCCCTCTAGGGACTATTGCTTCCACACTTATTTCTAAACCGTATTTATGTTATATACTTTAAATTAAATAAAAACTATTATTTCACCAAATGTTATAAAGTCACCATTGTTACGATATCTATAATATGTATATTGTGTGTTGGGTGATCGGTGACTTAAGGGGCCCGCCTACCTGGTCACACACACGGTGTGCAGAGCTTCAGGAAAAACAACGCCATTTCAAAACTACTCACGATATCCGAGTGGGGTATGTTTACGAAAAGCATTTAAGAGTTCGCTGAGGCCTGAAAAGTACTTTTAATTTTGGATCATGTTTTTTAAACTGTATTTCTAAAAGAGTTAAAATGGCTGAAACGTATGTTTTCAGAGTAATTTTTATGTGTAAAACAAGTGGTACAGATTCTTGAAAGCACTTAAGGGACTTGCATTACACCTTTATCTTCATTTCCCCGTTATATAAAAATACGGTCACCACTCAAATTTCACAGTTATCCATTGATGACGAGAAGGCTGCGCGCCAGTTCAGAGCCTTGTGCTTAGAGGCGATACCGCGCTAGAAATACCATCGAGCGTCGCGCTTATCATCCCGCCTCACTATCACACATACACCCCTGACGAGGCGAGCCCCTTAAGTGTTCTTAAGATCAGCTGCACCAATCACAGCATAGCTTGCTGAACAAAGCTAAATTTTGAACAATAATTATGGAATTTTTTCGGCTTCTGGTGTGAAAAATGAATAATACGGTGTAGTGCTTCTAGAGAATCTTGTAAAAATCAGACTAGGCCTATACTTAAGGCCTGTATAGTATCCGTTTAGTTCTAACGATTAGTGAGTGTTCTATACTACTATTTAGTAAGCCTAAGCATATTTCAAATAATTGTGAAATAGTGTTTATAATTACTAAATACTACTGTCTTCCGGATCCATGTAAGTCCTATTGCCTATGTTTACTCCATTGCAGAAAACTGTTAGATGACGCTTAATTGTTTATTGTGATTCCAATTGAGAACAGTGAGATGGTTGTTAAGTGAAAGTTTACAGTTAAAAATTCTTGAATACCCATATAATAAGTGACCAGTAGTAATTAATTTGTCATACACAAGTTAACGTATTTTTTGACACTAGTTCTTCTCACAATGGTCCGATCATGGAATTTGCTCTACCCTGAGATTTGCTAGCCAGAGCACAGCTTTACATAATAGAAAAGAACTGTGCATATCAAAACTATTCTGAATTCAACCCCAGTGGAAATATATTAATTACATGAACTATTGCTAGTGAATGTAGCCCATTTAATTTTCATGATTTTTCATGTGAATACAGAAGTTACTATTAAAACTAGATAACATACCGTATGCTGCTCAAGTAATATAAGCTATCTGGAGATGTCTAAAGACTTAAATTTTAAAACCGCTGTCACCATTTGCCATTTTATAAGAACAAGTATTTGTGTTTAAAACCAAAGTTTTTAGTTTTTTTTTTATGTGATGTTAGAGACAGAAATGATATATGATAATGATTGTAATAATTTTAAATCATGTGATATATTTATGAAGCCAGACAAAAATCTACCACTGTACATTTTCTCATTCATAGTGTATTATAAAAATCATTTACCCTATTTCTATTACGAGCAAACACTGAAGCCATATTCTCCACTAAGTTTGTTCACAATAGTAATAAGAAAAGAGAAGGCTTACGAAAGTGTATTTAAATAAAAACCTGGTGTTGTAATGAAGGAACTGATGTATTATTGTTGTTTGTTTATGTGTGTATTGTATATTTGTCCCTCACTGTTGGAAGTATGTCTCGACACTCTTCGTCACAGGTCTTCGTCCTGCGGTACAGGACTGATATAGTCATGGAGGGGCTTAAGGGAGTGAGGTTAGGGACTTGGGGAGCGACACAATCACAGCCTCGTCTGACGGGATGAGCTCACCTAAGAGCAGGGGGAATATGGACAGCCTTGTTACTTCCCCCAACTAGATAAGTTAGAGTTTGGAGTGACCATTTGTCCCAATTCTACCCTCTACCCCAAACCTCCTATCTCGTGACACTGTGACACCTGTTGTAGTCCAGGTACCTCCAATGTGTCTGTACCAGTGATGTTCCCTTGAACAAGTTAGCCACTGATGGGAAAACTGCAGGCACTAGCGAACATTCTAGTTCTACACTTTGGCAATCGTTGCTGTGGAACGTTTGACTTATGTGTTTTCAGAATTCATGTTGGATATCAGCCAGGTCAACAATAAGATAAATCATTGCAATTTGGAATACAAATCAGAACTGAACAATAAGATAGATTTTATTCAGTTGAAACTAGTCAACCTAGAGGCCAGCCTAAGAACTGATGTTAGCAGCTTAGAGGGATGGCTAGAGTCGGGGTTCCAACACTGGGAACACCTACAAGAGTGTGTTTCACAAGGACAGGCACAAGTCAGACAATGAGTCTACTACTGACTGCTCCACAAGAGCATGAAGCACTCCAGTGGTAGTGCTCTACTGATGAAGCAATACTGAAGGAGCAGACTAACCCCCTCCCTGCACGATGGAGCATGTCGAAGAGGCGACGGCCTCACTCAGCAGCCGAGACGACGCCCTGGGCAGCAGCAGAACTAGTACTTAGACTCTGATATGAAACCGACACTTTGCAAGTTTTAGTGTTTGGCAACATTTACCTACACAGATACAACTGATGAACCTAGCATCTAGTCTATGCAAGTATTGCTATTCTGTCTAGCCTGTAAATGGTTGTAACACCAAACTGACATGTTCTCTCAAGCCTATGTGATGTAATTGTGTTAGGATGTGTGACACAACACTTCAAGTGTATGGTTAGTAAGATTCTACTGGAAACGTACACAGTTAGTAATTGTGTAGTTACTTTTGTATGTATATAAAACATTATGTAGATACTCTAAACTTTGAATAAATTGCACACTCACTGATAACCAATTGTAATGATGGTACAAAATCCTAAATTCCTTGTTTAATCAATTTCCTATTTTTGTCTAACCTATTCGAGATTAACAGTACCTACGCTTTGAAAGAAATTTTATTTTTTTGACATAATGTGCATTGTTCCTTCGTAGATGCAAACAGCAGTCTATTTGAGACATGACAAACCACTGATTGAGTGGCTTGGTAAGCTACGAGTAGTGGCTGCTAGCCGCCATGACACAGTCTGAGAGACGGAACAGTGTAGTGACCACACGTCGCTGAGAAGGACGATGACCTGATCAGCCGAGAGCTGAGGCGGTCTGCTGTGGTCAGTGATAGAATGGGTGTCAACTGAACATGAGACTGTAAATAAAGGAGCAGATGCTACTAATTATATCCCCCAGCCAACCGGTAAGGAAGTAAATGAAATAAAGAGGTCGAGAAGGGCGCTCGTAAATAAAAAAAATGAAGGAGAAGAAAAAAGAATAAGATGAACACAGACATCAGCAAAACCAAGGGCACTCATAACAAAATAACTAAGGCACACACTAAAATTAAATGTGTGTCTTCAGTTAAAAATAAAAACTGTACATAAGTAATTGCATAAAACTTAAGAATAAAGCTATTGTAATTATCATATTACTAGGTTACTGTAAATAATATAAATATTAGCAACAGTAATATTAAATTGTGTGCAATGCTATTTTTGAGCTAATCACTGTAATGAGTTTTCATTGTTAGACAGAACACTTTGTGTAACCTGAAAAGAAACTGTGATAACAGACATATTAGCACTTGGTATTGTGTTGAAAAAGAAAATTTTAATTTTAACAATAGCCTTGTTAGTTACTAAACTAAAATTTTTAATTGTAAGAAGTGATATTCTCAAAAATGAATTTAGATGTAAGGGTTTATTTTAATGGCTTATCTCAATGATGAATGTTAGTGTGTGTGAATGTATGAAGAATTGTAGAATGTTGCCTGTGGCTACGAAGAGAGTTACAGCACACTTGAGTTCACGCTAGTAGTGACAGAGTCAGCACATGTGTTGAGTGGCACGAGAACTAAAGTGAGACCAACGAGAGAGTACCTGGTGAGTCTCGTGAGGTTGCGTTGTCCGGTTGAGCGATGACGTGGCGAGTCTCGCCCACAGCACGGCCAGACGCCCGCCATGTAGTCGTGTGGTGGGAGTTGCCCGTCTTCATCTGCTGCAGCTGGGACGCCGTGCTGTGATGTGACGAGCCTGCAGAACGACCCTTGTGCTGTGCAGTGTCCCTCGTGTCAGCAGTGCCCCTGATTGCCTCGAGCCACTCACCATCGGGCCGTAAGTCACCCTGCTGCTACCCCCTGCAGCCCGGTACTTGTAGCATTCATGAAGACTGCCTGTTGCAGCGACCAGCAGTCCGCAGTCCCGCCATGCTGAAGAACAAGTGAAAAAGTGCGGTAAAAGTGTGTGCGAGGCGCGGTGTGGTGCCCCGTTACTAATGTTACCGGGTTATTTATAGAATAAAGTTCTGTCTCACTTCTAGAGTCTATTGCTAAACCATATTTATGTTATATACTTTAAATTAAATAATTGCCTTATTACATAAAATGTTATTAAGGACCCATTGTTACGTTACCTATAATATGTGTATTTTGTGTTAAGTGATAGTGAATTAAGCATCCTTAAGGTCAGTTCAGCCAATTACAGCCTAACTTGCTGAATGAAGCTAAATTTTAAACAATTTTTATGGAATTTTTGGCTTGTGTTGTGAAAAATGAATGAAATGGTATAGCACTTCTGTCTTGTAAAAATCGGGCTATATTTAAGTACTACAGTTTAGTATCCGTTCAGTTCTAACCGTTAGTAAGTAATATATACTATTTAGTTTTCCTAGGCATATTTCAAATAGTTGTGAATTAGTGTTCATAATTGAATACTACTGTATTCCAGAACGAAGGAAGTCCTATTGCGTCTGTACACTCCATTGCATAAAACTGTTAGACGATGCTTAATCATTTATTGTGTTTGAGAAAAAATGAGAATTGTGCAAAATTTTGTGATTAGCGAGATTAAAAGCTTTAGACAAATCACAAAAAATGCCTAGTGCCTAATAACCACAGTCTAAAATGCCCGAAAATTTAATAGTAAAATTATATATACATAATTTATTGTTGATTTATGTATTTTAAAGCCATATTGTTGTCTGTTGAGTTTTTTACAGGCTTTGAAGAATAAAAATAGTCTGTTGTAAAGAACTTTTTCAAAATTTTTGTCAATAATGTGTAGTAAGCTAATGGGCCTATAGTTTGCTACATCTATTGTATTTTCTCTTTTATAGACATGTAGTAATTATTGATTTTTTTCAAGCAATCGGGTGGAACACCTTCCTAAGAAACTTTATTAATTCTATTTGATAATGGCTTAGCAACTTTTGTTATTTTGTAAGATATGCCATAGTCATCTGACAAATTTGGGTTTTTGAAATTTTTAATGTTCCTTTAATGATGTAAATTGATGTAATGTTACAGGAGCTGTTTTGTTTCAGAATTTAAATATCTTTTTTATTTTTCTGCTAATTAACAGTTATTTTTTGCATTTAATGCATCAGCAAAGTTAGTAAATTTAGATTCTGAAGCAATCTGATCATTGTCATTAATTACTATACCATTTATTTCCACCTTTTTTACATTTCGTTTTATTATATAATGTATTATTTTTTTAATTTTAGTCTTCCTACTTACTTCAGCATTGATTATTTTCCATGTGGATTTCATTTCATTGTAACTATGAGTTATCCTGTTTTGTAATTACATACTCTTAGCCAGACTTAAGATACTCCTATGTATCTTTTTATAGTTATTATTATACTGCAGAAATTTGGTGTTCTGACAATATGTTTTATTTAGAAAAAGTATATTTTTTAGCTTTTAACTTGATGTTATTATTCCCATTGTTAACCATGGTCTTACTGGAAATGATTCCGTCTCAAAATTCTGGCACAAAAAGAACTATCTTTATTTATTTACATATTAACGTAATGTAATGCATAGACAAGGCCACTCATAAAATACAACAAAGATAAGCACTTAAATTAAATGTGTGTCTTCTGTTATAAAAAAAACTGTAAACAAGTAATTGCATAAAAGTTATTTATAAAGCTATTGTAATTATCATATTACTAGGTTACTGTAAATTATCGTAAATATTAGCAACAGTAATATTAAATTGTGTGCAATGCTATTGCTGAGCTTAATCACTGTAATAAGTTATAATTGTTACACAGGACACTTTGTGTAACCTGAAAAGAATATGTGTTAAGGCTGATACAGTCTGCGATCCGAGAAAGTTGTCACTACAGGGTAGCGCTGTGGTTTGGCATGTTACAGTAGCATTGTACCTAGTATAGAAAAATATCGTCAAACAGTGTTTGCTCTCAAAACATAACAAAAAAAATCCAAGGCAAAAGGACTCAGAGTGGCCATTGGCCAAGAAGGTATAATAAATCTAGTGTTTAGCTGAGCATATTACAATACCCTCAGGGGAGAAAAAAATAGTTTAATTTAATAGATATTATTATCTCTATAATATATAGAAGGCATGTACGTCTGGCCTTGTTGAGCAACTGGTATTGTGTTTAAAAAAAATAATGTTAACAATAACCCGGTTAGTTACTGAAGTAAAATATATTATTTTAGTAATTTGATATACTGCAAAATGAATTTAGATGTAAGGATTTATTTTAATGTCCTATCTCAATGATGAAAGTCAGTGTGTGTGAATGTATGAAGAATTGCTAAAAACGTTTCCTGTGGCTACGAAGAGAGTTACAGCACACTTGAGTTCACGCAAGTAGTGACAGAGTCAGCACATGTGTTGAGTGGCACGAGAACTAAAGTGAGACCAACGAGAGAGTACCTGGTGAGTCTCGTGAGGTTGCGTTGTCCGGTTGAGCGATGACGTGGCGAGTCTCGCCCACAGCACGGCCAGACGACCGCCATGTAGTCGTGTGGTGGGAGTTGCCCGTCTTCATGTGCTGCAGCTGGGACGCCGTGCTGTGATGTGACGAGCCTGCAGAACGACCCTTGTGCTGTGCAGTGTCCCTCGTGTCAGCAGTGCCCCTGATTGCCTCGAGCCACTCACCATCGGGCCGTAAGTCGCCCTGCTGCTACCCCCTGCAGCCCGGTACGGGAGCAGTCCTGAAGACTGCCTGTTGTAGCGACCAGCAGTCCGCAGTCCCGCCTTGCTGAGGAACAAGTGAAAAATTGTGGTAAAACTGCGCACGAGGCGCGGTGTGGTGCCCCGTTACTATGGTTACCAGGTTATATTTAGAATAAAGTTCTGTCTTCCCTCTACAGTCTATTGCGAAACCGTATTTATGTTATAAAATTTAAATAAACTATAAGCCTTATTACATAAAATGTTATTAAGGACCCATTGTTACGTTACCTATAATATGTGTATTTTGTGTTAAGTGATAGGTGAATAAACATCCTTAAGGTCAGTTCCGCCAATCACATCCTAACTTGCTGAATGAAGCTAAATTTTAAACAATTTTTATGCAGTTTTTTGGCTTGTGGTGAGAAAAATGAATGAAACGGTATAGTATTTCTGTCTTGTAAAAATCAGGCTATATTTAAGTACAGTATATTATCCGTTCAGTTCTATCGGTTAATAAGTAATATATACTATTTAGTTTTCCTAGGTATATTTCAAATAATTGTGAAATAGTGTTCATAATTGAATACTACAGTGTTCCAGAACGCAGTAGGTCCTATTGCCTCTGTACACTCCATTGCATAAGACTGTTAAACGATGCTTAATTGTTTATTGTGTTTGAGAACAAATGAGAATTGTGCAAAATTTTGCGATTAACCGATCAAAAGCTTTAGACAAATCACAAAAAATGCCTAGTGCCAAATAACCACAGTCCAAAATGCCCTTAACGTTAATAGTAAAATTATGTATATATAATTAATTGTTGATTTGTGTATTTTAAAGCCAAATTTTTGTCTGTTGAGATTTTTACTTTCTCTGAAGAAAAATAATAGTCTGTTGTAAAGAACTTTTTCAAAATTTTTGTCATAATGTGTATTAAGCTAATGGTCCTATAGTTTGCTACATCTATTGTATTTTCCCTTTTATAGATATGTAGTAATTTTGATTTTTTTCAAGCAATCGGGTGGAAAACCTACCTAAGAAACTTTATTAATTAAATTTGATAATGGCTTAGCAATGTGATGTCCAGCAACTTTTATTATTTTGTAAGATATGCCATAGTCATCTGACAAATTTGGGTTTTTGAAATTTTTAATGTTCCTTTAATGATGTAAATTGATTTAATGTTACAGGAGCTGTTTTGTTTCAGAATTTAAATAGGTATCTTTCGTCATTTTACTGCTAATTGACTGTTATTTTTGGGATTTAATGCATCAGCAGAGTTAGTAAATTTAAATTCTGAAGCAATCTGATCACTGTCATTAATTACTATACCTTCCATTTATTTCCACATTATTTACATTTGGTTTTTTATATATTTTTTTATTTAGACACCCTACTTACTTCTGCATTGATTATTTTCCATGTGGATTTCATTTTATTGTAACTATGAGTTATCCTGTTTGGTAATTATATACTCTTAGCCAGACTTATGACACTCCTATGAATCTTTTTCTAGTTCTTATTATACTTCAAAAAATTGGTGTAATGACAATGTGTTTTACTTAGTAAAAGTAAATTTTTTAGATTTTTACTTGATGCAATTATTCCCATTGTTAACCATGGTCTTACTGGAAATGATTCCGTCTCTAAATTTTGGCACAAAAAGAACTATCTTTATTTATTTACATATTAATGTAATGTAATGCGAAGACAAGGCCACTCATAAAATACAACAATAAAGATAAGCAGTTAAATTAAATGTGTTTCTTCTGTTACAAAATAAAAACTGTAAACAAGTAATTGCATAAAAGTTGTGTAGAATACTTTGTTATTATCATGTTACTATGTTATGTACTGCAAATTATTGTAAATATTAGCAACAGTAATATTAAATAGTGTGCAATGCTATTGTTGAGTATAATCACTATAATGAGTTATAATTGTTACACAGGACACTTTGTGTAACCTGAAAAGAATATGTGTTAAGGCTGATACAGTCTGTGATCCGAGAAAGTGGTCACAACAGGGTAGCAGTGTGGTATGGCATGTTACAATAGCATTGTACCTAGTATAGAAAAATACCGTCAAACAGTGTTTGCTCTAAAAAACTAACAAAAAAATCCAAGGCAAAAGGACTCAGAGTGGCCATTGGCCAAGAAGGTATAATAAATCTAGTGTTTAGCTGAGCATATTACATTCTAATACCCTCAGGGGAGAAAAAAATAGTTTAAGTTAATATATATTATTATCTCTATAATATATAGAAGGCATGTACGTCTGGCCTTGATGAGCAACTGGTATTGTGTTAAAAAAAAAATTAATGTTAACAATAACCCGGTTAGTTACTAAAGTAAAATATATTATATTAGGAATTTGATATACTGCAAAATGAATTTAGATGTAAGGATTAATTTAAATGGCTTTTCTCAATCATGAAAGTTAGCATGTGTGTATATGTATGTATGTATTGTATTTGCTATGGAAAGAAATGAAGAATTGTAGAATGTTGCCTGTGGCTAGGAAGAGAGTTACGGCACACTTGAGTTCACGCTAGTAGTGACAGAGTCAGCACATGTGTTGATGGCACGAGAACTAAAGTGAGGAGACCAACGAGAGAGTACCTGGTGAGTCTCGTGAGGTTGCGTTGTCCGGTTGAGCGATGACGTGGCGAGTCTCGCCCACAGCACGGCCAGACGACCGCCATGTAGTCGTGTGGTGGGAGTTGCCCGTCTTCATCTGCTGCAGCTGGGACGCCGTGCTGTGATGTGACGAGCCTGCAGAACGACCCTTGTGCTGTGCAGTGTCCCTCGTGTCAGCAGTGCCCCTGATTGCCTCGAGCCACTCACCATCGGGCTGTAAGTCACCCTGCTGCTACCCCCTGCAGCCCGGTACATGTAGCAGTCCTGAAGACTGCCTGTTGCAGCGACCAGCAGTCCGCAGTCCCGCGTCGCTGAGGAACAAGTGAAAAAGTGCAATAAAAGTGCGCGCAAGGCGCGGTGTTGTGCCCCGTAACTATGGTTACCGGGTTATTTTTAGAATAAAGTTCTGTCTCCCCTCTAGAGTCTATTGCTAAACTGTATTTATGTTATAAAATAAAAAATAAAATAAAAGCTTTATTTCATAAAATGTTATTAAGTACCCATTGTTACGTTACCTATAATATATGTATTGTGTGTTAAGTGATAGGTGAATTAAGCATCCTTAAGGCAAGTTCAGCCAATCACAGCCTAACTTGCTGAATGAAGCTAAATTTTAAACAATTTTTATGGAATTTTTGGCTTGTGGTGTAAAAAATAATGAAACGGTATAGCTCTTCCGTCTTGTAAAAATCAGGCTATTTTTAAGTACTACAGTTTAGTATCCGTTCAGTTCTAACCGTTAGTAAGTAATATATACTATTTAGTTTTCCTAGGCATATTTCAAATAGTTGTGAATTAGTGTTCATAATTGAATACTACTGTGTTCCAGAACGAAGTAAGTCCTATTGCGTCTGTACACTCCATTGCATAAAACTGTTAAGACGATGCTTAATCATTTATTGTGTTTGAGAACAAATGAGAATTGTGCAAAATTTTGTGATTAACGAGATCAAAAGCTTTAGACAAATCACAAAAAATGCCTAGTGCCTAATAACCACAGTCCAAAATGCCCGAAAATTTAATAGTAAAATTATGTATACATAATTTATTGTTGATTTATGTATTTTAAAGCCATATTGTTGTCTGTTGAGTATTTTACAGGCTCTGAAGAATAATAATAGTCGGTTGTAAAGAACTTTTTCAAAATTTTTGTCAATAATTTGTAGTAAGCTAATGGGCCTATAGTTTGCTACATCTATTGTATTTTCTCTTTTATAGACATGTAGTAATTATTGATTTTTTTCAAGCAATCGGGTGGAACACCTTCCTAAGAAACTTTATTAATTCTATTTGATAATGGCTTAGCAATGTGATGTCCAGCAACTTTTATTATTTTGTAAGATATGCCATAGTCATCTGACAAATTTGGGTTTTTGAAATTTTTAATGTTCCTTTAATGATGTAAATTGATTTAATGTTACAGGAGCTGTTTTCTTTCAGAATTTAAATATCTTTTTTATTTTTCTGCTAATTAACAGTTATTTTTTGCATTTAATGCATCAGCAAAGTTAGTAAATTTAAATTCTGAAGCAATCTTATCACTGTCATTAATTACTATACCATTTATTTCCACCTTTTTTACATTTCGTTTTATTATATAATGTATTATTTTTTTTAATTTTAGTCTTCCTACTTACTTCAGCATTGATTATTTTCCATGTGGATTTCATTTCATTGTAACAATGAGTTATCCTGTTTTGTAATTACATACTCTTAGCCAGACTTATGATACTCCTATGTATCTTTTTATAGTTATTATTATACTGCAGAAATTTGGTGTTCTGACAATATGTTTTATTTAGAAAAAGTATATTTTTTAGCTTTTAACTTGATGTTATTATTCCCATTGTTAACCATGGTCTTACTGGAAATGATTCCATCTTTAAATTCTGGCACAAAAAGAACTATCTTTATTTATTTACATATTAATGAAATGTAATGCATAGACAAGGCCACTCATAAAATACAACAAAGATAAGCACTTAAATTAAATGTGTGTCTTCTTTTACAAAATAAAAACTGTAAACAAGTAATTGCATAAAAGTTATGTAGAAAGCTATTGTAATTATGTAATATGTTACTACCTATGTTACTGTAAATTAATGTAAATATTAGCAACAGTAATATCAAATTATGTGCAATCCTATTGTTGAGCTTAATCACTGTAATAAGTTATAATTGTTACACAGGACACTTTGTGTAACCTGAAAAGAATATGTGTTAAGGCTGATACAGTCTGCGATCCGAGAAAGTTGTCACTACAGGGTAGCGCTGTGGTTTGGCATGTTACAGTAGCATTGTACCTAGTATAGAAAAATATCGTCAAACAGTGTTTGCTCTCAAAACCTAACAAAAAAATCCAAGGCAAAAGGACTCAGAGTGGCCATTGGCCAAGAAGGTATAATAAATCTAGTGTTTAGCTGAGCATATTACATTCTAATACCCTCAGGGGAGAAAAAAATAGTTTAAGTTAATATATATTATTATCTCTATAATATATAGAAGGCATGTACGTCTGGCCTTGTTGAGCAACTGGTATTGTGTTTAAAAAAATTTAAATGTTAACAATAACCCTGTTAGTTACTAAACTAAAATATATTATTATAGAAATTGATATATACTGCAAAATTAATTTAGATGTAAGGATTTATTTAAATGGCTTTTCTCAATTATGAAAGTTAGCATGTGTGTGTGTATGTACGGCAAGATATGAAGAATTGCTAAACATTGCCTGTGGCTACGAAGAGAGTTACGGCACACTTGAGTTCACGCTAGTAGTGACAGAGTCAGCACATGTGTTGATGGCACGAGAACTAAAGTGAGACCAAGGAGAGAGTACCTGGTGAGTCTGGTGAGGTTGCGTTGTCCGGTTGAGCGATGACGTGGCGAGTCTCGCCCACAGCACGGCCCGACGACCGCCATGTAGTCGTGTGGTGGGAGTTGCCCGTCTTCATCTGCTGCAGCTGGGACGCCGTGCTGTGATGTGACGAGCCTGCAGAACGACCCTTGTGCTGTGCAGTGTCCCTCGTGTCAGCAGTGCCCCTGATTGCCTCGAGCCACTCACCATCGGGCCGTAAGTCGCCCTGCTGCTACCCCCTGCAGCCCGGTACATGTAGCAGTCCTGAAGACTGCCTGTTGCAGCGACCAGCAGTCCGCAGTCCCGCCTTGCTGAGGAACAAGTGTAAAAGTGCAGTAAAAGCGCGCGCGAGGCGCTGTGTGGTGCGCCGTTACCATGGTTACCGGGTTATTTTTAGAATGAACAACCGTCTTTTATGGTTTCAGTTTTCAAAGCCCGGACACAACTCTCGAGTGGCGCGGTGTTCAAACGTGAAATGAAGCGGCGTTCTGTGCCTAAACGCGGGCAGTAAAAGAACTATTTTTATTTATTTACGTGTTAATGTATTGGCATTTTGATAATATTCTGTTATGTCGAAAATTAACCGTCTGAGTGAAAAGGGAAAATAACTATCTACTGATAAGAGAAACTATGGCATTTCACGAACGGTTTTAAATTTTCAATTGCCCAAACCCCTCTAAGGGCTCTTGGTTTTTCAACTTATTTCTAATATGGACCTATTTATGTTATAAACTTTAAATACACAAAAAACTATTATTTAATAAAATTTTAATAAGGCACCATTGTTAGGTACGTTTTCTATAATATGTTTATTGTGTGCTCCTTAAGGTCAGCCGAGCCATCACAGCCTAGCTTGCTGAACGAAGCTAAATTATAAACTATTGTTGTGGAATGATTTTGGCTTCTGGTGTGAAAAATGAACGAAACTGTGTAGCGCTTCTAGAGAGTCTTGTAAAAATCAGGCTCCATTTAAGGCCAGTACAGTATCCGTTAAGTTCTAACGGTTAGTAATTGTTATATACTATTTAGTTAGCCTAGGCATATTTCAAATAATTTGACGTAGTGATTATAACTGAATACTACTGTGTTCAGGAACGCAATAAGTCCTATCATCTTTGTACACTGCATTGCATAAAACTGTTAGACGACGCTTAATCGTTTATTGTGATTCTATTTTAGAACTATGTAACTGTTGTTAAGCGAAAGTTTACATTCGAAAATTCTTGAATACCCCTATAACAAGTGACCAGTATTAATTAAATTATCGTCATACACAAGTTAACGTAACTTTTGACACTAGTTTTTCTCCCAGTAGTCCGATTGTAGCATTTGCTCTACCCTGAGATTTGCTAGCCAGAGCATAGCTATAATAGAAAAGAACAGTGCATATCAAAACTATTGTGAAATCAACCCCAAATGGAAATATATTAATTAGGTACATAAAGTATTGCTAGTGAATGTTGCCCATTTTATTTTCCTGTGGTTTTCAGATTTCATGTGAATACAGAAGGTTTGTGTACTGGTATACTAAATAACATATGCTTCTCAAGTAATATAAGCTATCTGGAGTAGTATGAAGTATTACATTTTAAATCCTGCTATCATCATTTGTCATTTTGTAAGATCAAGCCATTTGTGTTTGAACCCAAAGATTTTTTTTTATCAGATGTTGAGAACAGACATGAGATATGAAAATTGAATGTAATAGTTTTAATCTACGTGATATATTTATGAATCCATATAAAATTCCACCTTTGTACATTTTATAATTTTCAGTGTATTAACTTATTGGTTTGTGCTGTGTTCAATTCAATTGTTGATTGGAGAATTTTAATAGTTGAATATATGTTTATAAAAATAATTTAATCTTAGTTTGGTTATTAGCAAACGATGAAGCCATATTCTCTACTAACCTTTTTCAAAATAGTAATAAGAAAAATTGTAGCTTACCAACTCGTATATGAATGCATTAATGATGTTTGTAAATTTATCTTTTAAATTTTAAATTTTTGATCAATAGTTGTCAATTCATCATTAATTAGCCAAGTTTCATTGCCTAAAATTTCAAATAATATTTAAGTTACTATGTTTATTAATGCACCTATATTTAAAAAATTTAAATTTTGTATCAGGTTGAAGTGCTATATGCACTTTAATTATCTAAGTTATATGATATGAAAGTTTATAATCAGTTACATTAGTTGTAAGGTCTCTCTGTTGGAGGTTGGTAATAATAGTCAATAGCAGAATTGGATTGTTAAGTGACTCTGGTTCGTTCATTGATAATTTTAAGTAAGTTAATAAGAACTAAGGATATAATTTTTTTTAGTAGTCTCTTTTGCGAAGTCAATGTTTTGGGCCAAAACAAATTATTGTGTTTTTTTTTCCGGTGTTCCAAAATTTGTTTATTATTTTATCACTTTTTTTTTAAAGAGATTAATCAATGTCTCTATCAGGGGACCTATAGATACAAAGTATAACATATCTGGCACATGCAAGTTTCATTTCGATTGCTGAACATTCAAATAATATAATCGCATAACATGTATACAGTCCATGGGAAAAAACGTACATGAAAACTCCCAGTCGGATACAACCACGAGGCTAACAATAACTCGCACACCGCAGGAACTGGCAAATCACGATTATCGTTCCCCCCCCCCCCCCCAAATTTGTACAAATGGGTATAGCACATTTACAACCACGTCTTTTGGAAAACTGAATTTATTTTGAAACTCCTTTACTCTGTTACTCCAAACTAATCTTTAATGAAGATGAACATGATCGTAGAATTCTTCATAAAATCCAAAAACTTCACTGTGTGGTTCCTCGACTCATCCAAATCTGCCGCCCTTGTCACCAAACCGTTCTCGAATCAACCGACGCAGCTGCAGATGAATTCCACTTCAAAACGGACTCAGCAGTCAGCCAGCTGCAGAGAGAGGTCTAGAGGCGGGGCGTACGCCAGCACCTAAAACAAGAGAAGAAAGAAAAGTGGACAAATGCTCCTACTGGACTGGACACTTGCTATGCACAGCTCACAGCAGAATTTTTTTCTTCTTTTTTCCTAACCTAAGTAAAACTAAGTGTATTTTGGAGGGGTCCGGGTTAGGGAGGGACCTAGGTGCGTCTCAGGCCGAAGCCTATACGCCTAGTCATGCTGGGATTAGCCATGCAGGGAGAGGGTCGCATGCATCATGTGCTAGGAGGGGATTGGCCAGCCATGGCAACATTTTAGTCATGACTAACTCCTCTCGCTGACTATTCTAGACTAAAACTAGATAGGTTGGGCCCAGGTAAAACCTGCATAGACACAGGGAAAACCCTGGGGACGGTCATGCGGGGTGCAGGAGTGTAGGAGAATACAGGAGACAGAGGATGGTCTGGATGAAGAGTTGGACAGAGTAGGAAAGAGTCTACCATGCGGGGGGTTGGGCACTTGGACTCGTGTATCCAGTACGTACTGGATTTAGTGACCAGGTACGCAAGCGCCCCTGGTGGTGAGTGGCTGCACTGACCACTCACTCCGCTGCCAGTCAGCACCTGAAACTAAAGAAGAAAACGTGAATAACACAAGAAATATGTTACAAAGCTCACAGCCGAGGCACTGCTCGAAGTACCACGGAGTTGCACGAGCGGGCGGAGAGCTTCGAGCGTGTTCGGAAGTGACCATTGGCTGGGCGCTAGGGGATCCGTGTGAGTAGGGGGGGGGGGGGGGGGGAGTGCTGGCCGGAGACAGGGCAATTTGCGCCCCGGAAACAGCCCCTGGCCGCAGTGGCCAGGGGGGGGGGGGGGGTCCGGAAGCGGCCGCCAGCTCGCTAATAGCAGCTGGACAAACAGCCCAGGGCCGGTCTAGCGGTCACGAGCCAAGATGCTGCCCTGGACCAGTGAGATGAGCCAATCTCTCTGTATCTGCGTGGAGCTTTAAGACGATCAAAAATGAGATAAAATCGAAATATTTTATTCACAATTCCAACATAAAGTCTTAACAATAAAAGCCACTTAGGAAAAAAAAACACGTAAAGGTAAAATATATTGTGGTCTTTGGTAGAACTCTACTGATAAAACAAGAAATCCTAAATTATCGACGTGATAACGCCTTATAAATCGATGAACGTCGGCTGCACGCACGAAAAAGCATGACTCATTGTCACGTTCCGCCTGAGCCAAGCGTGCAAGCGAGAGCGCGGAACAAGCGATAGAGAGGCACGATCTGCTTGTGACGCACCTATCTCTCTTCCACTCTATCGGCCGATGTGTCCGAGTAGAAGAGAGACAGCGGCAGCACACAACCTACACGTGAACTGTTTTGTCAACTGTTTATAAAGTGAAGAGAAAAGTTAATGTGGTGTCCATTGTTTATTACAACAACAATTGCGGCAAAAAAGGTAATTAATTCTTGCATTTTAAGAATTTTATTAGCGATATAATCTCATATATTCGTTCTTTGATTATTAAAAAAAGTATCATCCGTTGGCGAGTGCAGTATTAATAGGTCATGTTACAATTTTGACTAAAAAATTATTATTCATATAAACGATCGAATAAAAAGTCAAATGCTTTTATTTAGTATTCACTGAAAAAAAATTATCATGCGCAGCTATTAATGTAAGATTAAAAATTAATGTTTAAACTCACACATGTCGTAACAATGTGTCTAAAATGACAAGTTGAACCGGCCAACCACCGAGCGAGAAAATCTTCCATGATATCAAACAGGTTAAGGCGGGCTTTTTAAAAGCAGCAATTTAAAAAATTTGATTTATTTGTCCAATTTCGTCATTTCAAATTAACAATTTATTGACATTGATTTGATTTCAGTTTATTTCTATACCTAATTGTTTGTGATTATATTTAAACAAATTTTTCAAATAAAATTTGCAAAAACTGTAAATAATATTTTAAGATTAAAAAGTAAGCAATTTTTAATTAATAATTTCTTATGACGTTATCACGTAAAATTATCTTCCGTAAACCGACTTTACAGAAAACACCCTTTTTTATTATTCTCTGAACCCTCTCCCCCTCCCCCTTTTTTCCATTCAGTTTCAGTCATTAAATTACTGTCTTGTCATCGGTTCTTAATACGTGTGCAAAATTTCAAATTATTCGTACGTCTTGTAGTGGGTTAAAATAGAATTTGAAGATTCCATTGCATACTAACATTAGGGTGAAGCTAATAAAAGCAATTTTAATTGCTGTAAATTCTAAAGGAAAAAAAAGAAAGTAAATGTTGTTGTATCCCTTCAAAGGTGTTTGTATGGTTTCAGGAACGTGTTATCACCGAGAAACTAGAACAGTGCAAAATACTATTCGAAATGAACTGTTTAACCCACCGGTAGTTTGTAATATCTACAGGCAAAGTTTAGTAATGATACAAGAGATAGCTTACATTTCCACAAAAAATGTTTTGAACGTAGCGAAATAAAAATTTTAGAGTTATAAAATATTAATTCGTTATAGTATAAGTAAATCGCTGTAAACATTTCATTATTTTAAAGCAGGTATTTTCCTATTGGCGATATCATATAGCAAGGTAGTATTGGTTATTATAAGGTCTTCAAGAGAATAATTACAATGTCAAGCACACCACAGTGTTTGACTTTTCAAAATTGTATTTCATCGGAAGGCTTGTGTTAAATTATCAATTTTTTTTTTCCTAGCCTAAGTTAATTCTAAGTGTGTAGGGGAGGGTCCAGGTTAGGGGAGGACCTAAGTGTGTCTCAGGCCGAAGCCTATACACTCTACCATGCGGGTTTTTAACCATGCAGGACAAGGGCGCGTGCATCATGTGCTTATTGGGGTTTATTGGCCAGCCATGGCTGCAATTGGCGCCATGACTGACGCCCCATTGGTCGCCTAGCTTAAAAGCTAGCTAAGTGTGGCCCAGGTAAAACCTGCATAGACACAGGGAAAACCCTGGGCCGGTTCATGCGGGGATCAATTAACATGCATTAAGCAAGCAGGTAACTACTGGACAAGAGGAAGAAGGGTCCAGGTAAGAAGAGTTGGAGGGGCTGAAAAATCAACCTTGGTGGAGTTGGGTGCTTGGGCCTTGCGGCCCGCATTTAAGTTGGGAGCTCCTGGGTTATTATTAGCCAGGGGCGCATGCGCCCCCAGGGGCGGGCGACTTCACGTCAGCCCAGCCACAGCTGCCCAGGCAGCCACAGTTAAGACAGAAGCGGGCAGACGAGCCAGTAAACCGGCTCGAACTGCTGGCTCTCGGTGCGAAAGGCAGCCTGACGTTGCGCCATCTTCATCTTCCTTCTTCAGGTCAACAGCAGTACTTTTCAAGCCAGGGTGGGGGGAGGGAACCAACCTCGCCACCCAAAATCCCCGAGACGGTTGAAGGTCGCGCCGCTCGAGGCTACTGCTGCCACACCTACAGCAGCCCCAGCTGAAGGTTCCTGATGTCTTCCTTCAGAGTTCCGATGCATTTCAATTCCGTTGCGCGCGCAGCAGTTCACAGCTCCGCAAGTTCCAGCCCGCAGTTCGTCTACACTTCGCTACTATGGCACATCGAGCTCCCCTGTGGTGCCTTCGCCGACGAAGCTGCTTCCTGCCACGCGCCGAGCTACATTCAGGCTACCTTTCACCCCGATAGCCGTAATAACGACTCCACAGGCCGGCCATTGGTCCGCGGACTGCTATTGGTTATTCACAGCCACCCCAGCGAGATTGCAACTCTCGGGCTGGGCTCCCGTATCCGCCACCCGCGGGACGCGGTCGGTAGCAGTTGGCGCTGCTAGGCCGCCCCCAGCACGCACACAAAACCAACACGCACTGCCAGCCTTCGGTTACCCAATAGGTCGCAGGGAACTCCCAGCCAACAGCCCGCGAGAGAGATGCGCACGCCCCGAGAGACGACCACCGACCGTTAAATTATCGATTTTTTTTTTTTCCTAACCTAACTAAAAACTAAGTGTGTTTGGGAGGGGTCCGGGTTAGGGAGGGACCTAAGTGCGTCTCAGGCCGAAGCCTATCACGCCTTAGTCATGCTGGAAATAGCCATGCAGGGAGAGGGTCACATGCATCGTGTGCTAGGAGGGGATTGGCCAGCCATGGCAGCGATTGTTGGCATGACTAACTCCCCTCACTCTTATCTCTAGTCTAAACTACTAGTTAAGTTGGGCCCAGGTAAAACCTGCATAGACACAGGGAAAACCCTGGGCACTTTCATGCGGGATGCAAGTTTGCATGCATTAGTGTAGGAGAGTACAGGAGATAGAGGATGGTCTGGATGAAGAGTTGGCCAGAGTAGAAAGAGTCTACCATGCGGGGGTTGGGTACTTGGACTTGATGTCCGCCTTGATTTTTGATTTTGTCCAGGACTGGAATTCGCTGGCCAGGGACGCAGGGGCCCCTGGCGGTGAGGGTAACACGAACCACTCACATCCACTCCAGACAGCAGCACCTATAACTAAAAGAGAGAAAATTAAACATCCTACAGACTAGACTATTTTTAGTAAATGCATGTTGCGCGGGCTAACATGCCTTGATGTGTGGTGTAACGCATGTGTGGGCATTAAATGTTTTATTTACGTTAAGTATCCGCGAGCTGTGACATGGGCTTTACTCCGGAGAAACTATAGCTTCAGGTCGCCTGTCAATGGCTGTCGGCACTTAGAGAAATTAGTTCGTCCGTCATTGCTTAACCCATTATCACAGCATCTACGCATCAATAGCTACGAATAATTAATTTAAATAGTGTGCCCGCAAGTTGATGTGTCGGGACAAACTCTGGAGAGGACATAGCTTCAGATCGCCTGTCGCCAGCAAAGGGCAGTCGGTCGGTTAGAGAAATTGCCCACTCCTTCATTGCGAATCCCTAGCAGCAACTTCCTACGCTTTAATTATCTACGAAGTTGTGTGGTTAAATTATCAGCAACCGCGGCACTATATACAACAAAACTCTTGACATTTGTTCTGTACATTAACATATGGCGATTTGTTACAACATAGTCCGGATAAATTGAATCACTTGGTAATTTCACTGTCTAAGCCCAGGGATATAACGTTTATTTACACTCAGGGTTTGGCTGGAGACAAACAAAAAGTGTACACATACAATAGTCTTGGACGTATAAAACCTTAGCTGCCATCTGTCGGCTCTGAGCGCAACTCCGTGTGGTACGAGCGCTTCTCGCGGAGCGGAGCGACTTCAATGGCTCGCGTGCAGAAACTGACGGCGATGCCCCGCCCTTCTGTTTACGTTACTGCGTGCGACCAGTAATTTTGAACAGTTACATTCAATATCATTTGTTGCCGTTTGTTACGTTTTGCGCATTGTGTGAGCGACAGACGCGGTAGTGAAATTATGTCCCAGAAGATCCGTCTCCGTTTAGAAGTGGAATTAGTGAAGTTATGTATTATGTATTAGTACAAAAATTGTTTTTCCAATACTTCTGATATTTATCGCCGGTGGAAAGCGTAGCGGACGTTGCTGTGAGCAGCTCACAGTAAGAATAATAATTGGGATTGAAAATTGTTTTTGTAAGAATAAGAAGAAATGACAATAAACGATGTTTATATTGTAGGTTATAATTACCGAAATTAGTATTTGATGATTCAGAAGTAATGTGTTGATGTTATTTGGTCATATCAAATAATTGTGGTAGAACAATATAGGAAACTAAAACTTTTAAACATGGCGAAAGCTGGCTACACCCGACTGCAGCGATCCTACTGGCTCAGCCTGAAAACGCCCGCGAAATTCAAATTACCATGCATTACAATGAGCGATCTCGGCACAGATTTTCTCTCGTCTTTTGAAATATTGTTCTCGTAGAGTCTTTAATTTACACTCCATACATTTGTAAGAAAACAGTGTTTTCATAAACGTAACAAGTTTTCTCAATTTACAAAATTGTATGTTGACTTAAATAACATACAAAATACCTAAGTTAAACATGACAACAAAAGGACAACGCTCATACAATTTTTAACAATGAAACATACTTAACTTTGACCCTGAATTATTGTAAATAGTTTATTTCGTAAATAATTCTGTGAAACATGATAAAATAGTTAATCGCCTAGAATAGGTGCTCAGCTGTAAAAAAGAAACTGAAAATGGTACTTATTTTAATACCCGTATCCCAAAAAATATTGTTAAGTGTTTTCGATGTTGCTTACATAATCTAACCAACTAATTACTACAAATTAAAGCATTTAAATGTTGTTAAACCAACTGTATCAACTGTCAAAACTGTGTACAATTGGTTAACTACTTTAAATATAGCAGTGTTCTTTAGCATTCATCAAATAGACTGAGTAAAACTCAAAAATACAATTTTCCGAATTTTATACTTTATATTATAAGAGTGCCTACTCATCTATATTGCCATTTTATATTTATAAAAAAAATATTTTAAAACTTTA
The DNA here is from genome assembly GCF_032445375.1 of Bacillus rossius redtenbacheri. Taxonomy (NCBI): domain Eukaryota; kingdom Metazoa; phylum Arthropoda; class Insecta; order Phasmatodea; family Bacillidae; genus Bacillus; species Bacillus rossius. Next base: position 2,516,383 of record NC_086331.1, read on the forward strand.
TTAAATATTAAAAGAATAAACATTTAAAACTATTTAATGTTGCACATATTTAACTTCTTCAATTCATGCTAATTTATATTTGTTCCATAAAGATTGTAGATACAAAATTTCACAATTAGATGAAAACAGTAATGTTCATATTATTTTAAACGGTAGTTGAGATAATTTTCACTACAGTAGTACCAAAATTACTTACTAAGGGTCGGGAAAGGATATTGGGATGGTTTTTAGCAATCTCATTTAGACAATGACATTATACTTATTTTGAAGGGCAATCTGTGAATAGAACTTCAAATTTGTATTAAAACCGTACAAACAAACATATAAACTCTGCTGTATATTTAGGTATATACACATACACGTACACCCAATGAAACATTTCGAATATGTTTATAAGATTTATATTTAATGTTATAATAAATGTTATATGCCTACCAAGTGTAAAGTAACCAAACCAACGGACTGGGATGTCTCCTTAACATTAATATTATAACACTTACTTAAATGTAATTAATAATATTATTTTCTATAATTATGATGTTAAAATGTAATAAAGAACAATTTAAGGACATGTAAAATCGATATCGAACCTAACGGCATATTACCTCTGAAGATTGAATTCCTTTGTCTTAGATTGTACCACGAATTTACATACACGGTTATAAATAGTTCATAATACTCTATAATAAATACTTAAATCCTAAAATTATAGCGTTTTTTTTAAGTTATGACTATTTATTTTTCTGATTATTTAAGTTTATACAATTTATTCCAGAACTTATTTGCCATCACAGAGATTTATTTGGAACGCCGTGGCTTGATATGTCCCCCGGTGGTCATGTAAGACGATATAAAATAGTCTATTGCCGACACACGCAGACAACTTCGGCAACAACGCACCGTAGGACTGTTAACTTTTAAAAAGTTTTCGAGCAGTTAGTAACATCGTAATTGCTGCAACCAAAAATTGAACACTTTTTTTTTTCAGGCATAATACAAACTACAAATAAGGAAATCTTGGACTAAAGTACCTGTTGAAAGGCCAAAAACACAATCACTCATGCCGTTGAAGAACGTGTCTCCCGTTTATTTGACGACTTTACAATATTGTTTCTTACTATACTCGGTTTTAAACTGGAAGTTAGCATTTCACCATTAACGTAGACTAGGGATCACTAGGTGCCTGTTGCCAGGCAATGTAAAATTTATATCTGAAGGTCAATAAAATATTACATTGATTCTAATAAATCAAAGAAAATTGCCAATATCTTACTCATTGTATTACGCATTACTTTTGGGGTTAATTGAGGTAAATTTCTCTATTACTTACACACATTACGTTGTATGGGTAGGGACACCTGTATTTCGCGAATACATTTCGTGTCAAGGTATTTCACAAAATGTTGTAGCTTTTCTCCTGTGGTTATTGGCTGAGATCGGTGAGAGGTGTCGTCCCGCTCTTGACGGGGCCGATGAGAATGTGGTCACCGTACTGCTGCACCCTCACAATTTGCCATGACTAGAGACCCGGAAAATTCGCGGGTTCATTTCGCGATAGGCTAAAATACAAAGTGTTATACCTCAGTGCTACCTCTGCTATTGGCTCACAACTCACCTTTATGACTCTGGGCCAATGAGAAACACACGACCAAAGCTTTATCGAATCACAGCCTGCTACGTTGGGACGTCTCACCAGACAGCAGCCAATGAGTGGGTGGCATTTGACCGAGTGTATGTAGAACTATGGAGTTCATCCTGCAGGTCATTGAACCCGCGAATTTTTCCGGTCCCTAGCCATGACTCTTAGAAAAAGCTACAGTGTTTTGTGAAATACCTTGACATGAAATGAAATCGCGAAATACAGGTGTCCCTATGTATGGGGTATTGCCTTATTAAGTGTTACATGATAATATTATAATATTTATTTCACATTTTTATTCCTTGTTCTTATTGGCTAAACGAAAACAAATGAACCCTTGTAACGGTATATCATTGATTGCCATCTATCGGCAGACTGCGGCACTAGAGTCTCGGGCAAGGAGGGACTCTGCTCCCAGCCAGCGCGGTGGTACAATAAACTCGACATTGCCAAGAAACTATCCAACCAAACTGCATACAACTGTAGGTGTCTGTTCCTTAAGTGCGTGGCCTACAGTGGCCAAGTTTTAACACGGTGGTCTGATAGTCTGTTTATGTTCATTGTTGTGTTCGCATATTTGCTGCGTTGTCCAGGTTTTGTAGTCTGCTAGCATGTACTGTTGTTGTTGGAACTGTCTCGTCGTTGTCAGCCCGATGTGTTGGTCTGTGCTGTGGTCGTTGTGTTGTTCATAACACCTTGTTTAGGTACATCGCTGGCTTTATCTGTTTGACATATCTGTTTTAGGCTTGTTCTCTGTGGGAGTATATCTTCATATTTGTATTTTTTATATCTTTGTTTGCGTTCTTGAATTTTGTTAATTAGTTAATTATTACAAGGAAAAGCAGCGGGCGGTGCGATGGTAGGTGCGAGTGACATGCCTTGTGATTGGCCGCGCAGTAGTTCTAGAGCTCGCCTATAATCTGTCTGAAAATATATTTGGCTAGTGCGTGTTGGACCAACGCATTTGAGGGTTCCGTACTATACACAAAGCGATTAATTGTTTATTTATTAAATACAAAATTTATTCCATGACGGAAACAAATTTTAAGTGCCTAGCTATCGCCGTTTCTCAGTTAAAGCGATAAAAAATAGAAACTATATAAAAAAAACATTGTATTGTTCGAATAAAAATAAATATGACATTAGTAGTATGTAAATGGGGCTCCGAGATCAGGGTCCAGGGGGTGGAGCCGGGAGCCGGTGTCCGCCATCTTGGATTGTGACGTCACGGCGGCAAAAATTCCTCAAAATTCTACAAAAATGACTCAAAATGACTCAAAAATTCCCGTTTTGAGGAAAAATTTCCCGTTTTAGTCCGTAAAAATCCCAGCGGCTAGAAATGTCCTTAAAGAGGCTTAAGCATCCTTAACTCGAGCCTCAGTTAAGCCTCTATCAGGACTTGACCTTGAACTCGACGGCCATTTTGGATCCGCCATCTTGGATCCGCCATTTTGGATGACGTCATTGTGTTCTAGAAAATTCCGGCGATGTGTTATCCGCCATTTTGAATGATGACGTCACCGTTGCAATTATCGTTATGGTCGCCATTATTAACTTTTTTATTTATTATCCGATTTTAATGAATTTTTTTTAAATTTATAAAAAAAATTCACTTAATAAAATTTTAATAAAATATTTATAAAATATATACTTTTACGACACCGAGTTCGGAGTCCTCGGTTCGAACCCGACGAGTGCAAAAAAAATAAAAATGGCGACCGATCCTTCCCCCGTGGTGGCTGCTGGCATACTGACTCCCACCACTTTTTTTTAAAGTATATATAACATCATCTAGTATGACGTCATGTCCGCCATCTTGTCTTCGATGCTGGAAGCCATCATCATTGTATCGTCGGCTAGAGTGCACCAACGCCATGTTAGTTTAATTCTTACCCGCTAGAGTGCAGTAATCATTTATTACTAAGGTGCCCGCCATCTTTTCATTTGGCCGCCATCTTGAAAATCCGTAATTTGTATGCCAGAAATTCCGGAAAAATTTCTAAATTCGTTAAATAAATCACTCATTAATTTACATATTGATTCGATCCGTTCCTGTCCTCGGTTCGATACCCAATTGATGTAATAATGTTTAATTTTATGTAAAAAGAAATAATAATTTCAATAAACCATGTTAAACTTTCGTAAAGAGACTTTAAATCCTCTACTACCATCATCCTATCAGACATCAAGACCACCATAATGGAAATTCGTAATTGTAATGCTAGAAATTCGGGAAAAATTCCAAAATTCATTAAATAAATTTGTAATCTATATACTGATTGATTAGGTCGACTAAGGTCCTTGGTTCGATCCCTGGCCGATACAAAAAAAATTAAATATAACATCAATTTAACATAATAGTAACAGGTTCGAGGAATTAAACACCGCCAGTTCTATTACAAACATAATATTTATTACACAATCTCTATTCTACTACAGGATCAGTTGCGAAAGCCAGCAATCTTACAATCATTTAGTTCCGCAGCGGTGTGAAATGACTAATTCTTAGCTCCAATCGGTTTATACTAGACAGAGTCCAGCCAGAACCTTTACTGACATAGTTCTCCTCTTCTTGACAGAGTTTCTTGATACCATGTTTAACAGTTTGCTTCACATCGTCAGAACTGTAAATTACTGCAGCCGAAGTCTTGAAAGCACACTTCTTCACTTTGTCATCTAACGGATACGGCTTTCCATATAGACAGTCCAACCACAAGTTATATTTTAATGAACCGTTTGTTGCTACGTCATCAGTAAGCTGATTGATCATGTCCTGTCTGATATCATCAAGAAAAGTACAAATGTCTTTCGACTCACCTAACGTATTTAAATATTAGTAGTCCTTCAATGTTCCACGAAATACAGACTGCGCCAAATAGAAGCCATTATCGTTCACTTGTAATGCTCCGAACATAGTCTTAGGTTTATTTTCCTGTTCAGACGTCATACCAATCGGTTGCTGCACATCGGTTTTCTTGCTTGTACGCTCACGAGCCTTCAACCTAAACCGAGGAGTCGAAATTTCTGCAGGTAGTTCAGCAGTAGGCACACGGACTTCACCTTTACAGTTTTTCGCATGTCGTCGCAAATTATCAATTCGAGTAAAAAAATTCATGACAATCATCACAGCGAAACTTCATGCGAGATGGATTCTTCTTGCATTTGCTTCTCTCATGTCTTCGTGCATCATGAGCAAATGCGAACGTCATATCACAGTAGCTGCAAGGATACCGGGGTGATGTAGACGAACCTTTCAGACCCGATCCAGATACTGACGTTGCAACAGTAGTACCATTTCCAGGCATACTCTTATGAACATCGATTTATCGCTGTTGCACCGAAACCTTTACTTTCTGCCGCACAGCAGGACCTTTACATGTCTTCATGTGCGTTTTCATATTATCTTTTCTGGCAAACTGCTTATGACATTTCTCACAAACAAACATTTTACGATATAGGTTCTTGGCACATTCTCTCTTCTCATGCCGTCGAGCATTGCTGCTGTTTGAGATTATCTTGTCACAGTAACAGCACCGATGTTCGTTAGTTGTTGTCGATTCGGTATCCATTGAATTCTCCATCGAGGGCGAAACGAAGTTCGTCAGGTTTCCTGCACAGCCAACACTACCGGCATTAAAGTCTCTTCTGCTGGTGGTATCGCGTCTGATGAAGTCTCCTCCAGTGTTGTCGCCGTTGTTGTCAACGGAATCTGCTCCTTCTCCGTCGTAGCTGTCGTCAAGATTCCCGTAGACGATGGTACAACCTCCATCGAGTTCGTCGTTAAAGTCGGTAAAGATGCCATCGAGTTCGCAAGAACAGGTAATTACGTGATTAATGCACCAGAAGAAACAAACTAGGTGATCCTTACACCGTCGACGTCAGTAACAAACTGAGCGTCCTTATGTCTAGGACTCGCTTATATACATGCACCGTATGGAATAATACGCTAGTCAAATCATGAACCATTTACAATAATACTAGAGTCAAAACAACATTAAAAATAGAAGGACCATCAACGAAAAGGCAGCACATTTGGAAGCACCGACAACGAAAAGACAGCACATTTGGAAGCACCGACAACGAAAATACAGCACATTTGGAAGCACCGACAACGAAAAGGCAGCACATTTGGAAGCACCGACAACGAAAAGACAGCACATTTGGAAGCACCGACAACGAAAAGGCAGCACATTTGGAAGCACCGACAACGAAAAGGCAGCACATTTGGAAGCACCGACAACGGAAAGGCAGCACATTTGGAAGCACCGACAACAAAAAGGCAGCACATTTGGAAGCACCGACAACGAAAAGGCAGCAAATTTGGAAGCACCACGAACGAAAAGGCAGCACATTTTGGATGCACCATCATAAAGGCAGCACATTTTGGAAGCACCATCGAATAACGAAGCACATTTGGAAGCTCCATCAAAAAAAAAAATGCAAAAAGTAAGCACAAGTTACGAGATCTAAGTCTTAGTTAGAAATCAGAATACAAGAAATAAAAACATTAAATTCTTATAATTTAAATTATTTATTTTATTTCTTTACATTATACAAATGCAAGTAAAACAAACCATTATTGTATGTAGCCAGCTTTCCTCAGTTCCATGGATCTACGAAGCTTCTAGAACATAAGTTTACGAGACTGCGAGAATACAGGACTACAAGTCTACACGAGTACTTGACTACTTCTTAGCTCCAACAGCTCCAAATTGCTCCAACAGCTCCAAATGGCTCCAAATGCTCCAAACGGCCTCCAAATGGCTCCAACAGCTCCAACAGCCTCCAAATGCTTAACTCAGCTCCAAATGGCTCCAAATGCTCCAAACGGCCTCCAAATGCTTGACAGCTCCAAATGTCTCCAGCAGCTCCATATGCTCCAAATGGCTCCAACAGCTCCAACAGCTCCAAATGGCTCCAAATGCTCCAAACGGCCTCCAAATGCTACAAACGGCCTCCAAATGCTCCAAACGGCCTCCAAATGCTTGACAGCTCCAAATGTCTCCAGCAGCTCCAAATGCTCCAAATGGCTCCAACAGCTCCAAATGCTCCAAATGGCTCCAACAGCTCCAAATGGCTCCAAATGCTCCAAACGGCCTCCAAATGGCTCCAACAGCTCCAACAGCCTCCAAATGCTTAACACAGTCCCAAATGGCTCCAAATGCTCCAAACGGCCTCCAAATGCTTGACAGCTCCAAATGCTCCAAATGGCTCCAACAGCTCCAAAAGGCTCCAAATGCTTCAAAAGGCTCCAAATGCTCCAACAGCTCCAAATGGCTCCAACAGCTCCAACAGCTCCAAAAAAAAAGGCTCCAAATGCTCCAACAGCCTTCAAATGCTTAACACAGCTCCAAATGCTTCAAAAGGCTCCAATTATCGCATCTGTCTTCGTCGGCATTTTCTCTTTTGCTCCCACTGCTCCAACAGCATTATGTTATATGATTCCATGGATACTTTGTTACGTAGCTACAGGTCTACGAGGTTCCAATGCATCATGTTTACGAAGCTTCCAGAACACAAGGTTACGAGACTGCGAGGCTACAGGACTACGAAGCTTCCAGGACACGAGGCTACATGGCTACGAGACTACATGACTCTAACTGATTACAATAGCACCACTCAGTGGTGAGAGTTAGGTTATCTAATGGAAAGCATATTGATGCAAGTAGTTCTGGCTGTCATCAACAGATGTAGCCACGTGTTGCTTGCAGGTAAATATTAATTAGTTATTTTATGTGGGATGCGGGATGCTCACTAACGATCGCAAAAGAAGGAGGGCTTAGCTAGACACCAAGGAGAAGGAAGTTCGTCTTACATGTTAATGCTTCGCTGATGTCTCATGGCATATTATTTGACTGAGTAATGGTTGTTTATTTCTTTAATTCCACCTGGTAAAATTATTGCAAGTGTCAATTTATTAGCAGAAATTCACTAATTAAATGTAACTCTGAATAAAATGACATGACTCATTAAGTAAATATCCTTCATGCAGAGATCGATTTCACACAAATAATCAGCAGCACTCGGAGAAAATCATTAGATGTCTAGCCAGGAATAACCAGAAGCACTTGGAGAAAACCATCAAATTATTAACAAGAATAATAAGGAGCACACGGAGAAAACGTATTGACAAGAATAATTGGGAGCACACGGAGAAAACCATACACATATTGAAAAGAATATTCACGAGCAAACATAATAACAAGAATAATCGGGAGCACACGGAGAAAACCACCACACGTTTTCTTTGATATCATAAAATTACAGGGAAAAAAATATTTAATAAATAATAAAAAATTTAAAATGTAAAAAATACAAAAATACATAAACAGATTCTGCTAGCTTGTGAACTTCTCATTGTTGAGCAAAGTTAGAGTTCTAGTACAAGCCAGAATTTTATGTATTTTTGTATTTTTTTCATTTTAAATTTTTTATTATTTATTAATTATATTTTTCCCTGTAATTTTATGATATCAAAGAAAACGTGTGGTGGTTTTCTCCGTGTGCTCCCGATTATTCTTGTTATTATGTTTGCTCGTGAATATTATTTTCAATTTGTGTATGGTTTTCTCCGTGTGCTCCCAATTATTCTTGTCATTACGTTTTCTCCGTGTGCTCCTGATTATTCTTGTTAATAATTTGATGGTTTTCTCCAAGTGCTTCTGGTTATTCCTGGCTAGACATCTAATGATTTTCTCCGAGTGCTGCTGATTATTTGTGTGAAATCGATCTCTGCATGAAGGATATTTACTTAATGAGTCATGTCATTTTATTCAGAGTTACATTTAATTAGTGAATTTCTGCTAATAAATTGACACTTGCAATAATTTTACCAGGTGGAATTAAAGAAATAAACAACCATTACTCAGTCAAATAATATGCCATGAGACATCAGCGAAGCATTAACATGTAAGACGAACTTCCTTCTCCTTGGTGTCTAGCGAAGCCCTCCTTCTTTTGCGATCGTTAGTGAGCATCCCGCATCCCACATAAAATAACTAATTAATATTTACCTGCAAGCAACACGTGGCTACATCTGTTGATGACAGCCAGAACTACTTGCATCAATATGCTTTCCATTAGATAACCTAACTCTCACCACTGAGTGGTGCTATTGTAATCAGTTAGAGTCATGTAGTCTCGTAGCCATGTAGCCTCGTGTCCTGGAAGCTTCGTAGTCCTGTAGCCTCGCAGTCTCGTAACCTTGTGTTCTGGAAGCTTCGTAAACATGATGCATTGGAACCTCGTAGACCTGTAGCTACGTAACAAAGTATCCATGGAATCATATAACATAATGCTGTTGGAGCAGTGGGAGCAAAAGAGAAAATGCCGACGAAGACAGATGCGATAATTGGAGCCTTTTGAAGCATTTGGAGCTGTGTTAAGCATTTGAAGGCTGTTGGAGCATTTGGAGCCTTTTTTTTGGAGCTGTTGGAGCTGTTGGAGCCATTTGGAGCTGTTGGAGCATTTGGAGCCTTTTGAAGCATTTGGAGCCTTTTGGAGCTGTTGGAGCCATTTGGAGCATTTGGAGCTGTCAAGCATTTGGAGGCTGTTGGAGCTGTTGGAGCCATTTGGAGGCCGTTTGGAGCATTTGGAGCCATTTGGAGCTGTTGGAGCCATTTGGAGCATTTGGAGCTGCTGGAGACATTTGGAGCTGTCAAGCATTTGGAGGCCGTTTGGAGCATTTGGAGCCATTTGGAGATGTTGGAGCTGTTGGAGCCATTTGGAGCATTTGGAGCTGCTAGAGACATTTGGAGCTGTCAAGCATTTGGAGGCCGTTTGGAGCATTTGGAGCCATTTGGAGCTGAGTTAAGCATTTGGAGGCTGTTGGAGCTGTTGGAGCCATTTGGAGGCCGTTTGGAGCATTTGGAGCCATTTGGAGCTGTTGGAGCAATTTGGAGCTGTTGGAGCTAAGAAGTAGTCAAGTACTCGTGTAGACTTGTAGTACTGTATTCTCGCAGTCTCGTAAACTTATGTTCTAGAAGCTTTGTAGATCCATGGAACTGAGGAAAGCTGGCTACATACAATAATGGTTTGTTTTACTTGCATTTGTATAATGTAAAGAAATAAAATAAATAATTTAAATTATAAGAATTTAATGTTTTTATTTCTTGTATTCTGATTTCTAACTAAGGCTTAGATCTCGTAACTTGTGCTTCCTTTTTGCATTTTTTTTTTTGATGGAGCTTCCAAGTGTGCTTCCTTATTCGATGGTGCTTCCAAAATGTGCTGCCTTTATGATGGTGCATCCAAAATGTGCTGCCTTTTCGTTCGTGGTGCTTCCAAATTTGCTGCCTTTTCGTTGTCGGTGCTTCCAAATGTGCTGCCTTTTTGTTGTCGGTGCTTCCAAATGTGCTGCCTTTCCGTTGTCGGTGCTTCCAAATGTGCTGCCTTTTCGTTGTCGGTGCTTCCAAATGTGCTGCCTTTTCGTTGTCGGTGCTTCCAAATGTGCTGATTTTTCGTTGTCGGTGCTTCCAAATTTGCTGTCTTTTTGTTGTCGGTGCTTCCAAATGTGCTGCCTTTTCGTTGTCGGTGCTTCCTAATGTGCTGTATTTTCGTTGTCGGTGCTTCCAAATGTGCTGTCTTTTCGTTGTCGGTGCTTCCAAATGTGCTGCCTTTTCGTTGATGGTCCTTCTATTTTTAATGTTGTTTTGACTCTAGTATTATTGTAAATGGTTCATGATTTGACTAGCGTATTATTCCATACGGTGCATGTATATAAGCGAGTCCTAGACAGCAGGACGCTCAGTTTGTTACTGACGTCGACGGTGTAAGGATCACCTAGTTTGTTTCTTCTGGTGCATTAATCACGTAATTACCTGTTCTTGCGAACTCGATGGCATCTTTACCGACTTTAACGACGAACTCGATGGAGGTTGTACCATCGTCTACGGGAACCTTGACGACAGCTACGACGGAGAAGGAGCAGATTCCTTTGACAACCACGGCGACAACACTGGAGGAGACTTCATCAGACGCGATACCACCAGCAGAAGAGACTTTAATGCCGGTAGTGTTGGCTGTGCAGGAAACCTGACGAACTTCGTTTCGCCCTCGATGGAGAATTCAATGGATACCGAATCGACAACAACTAACGAACATCGGTGCTGTTACTGTGACAAGATAATCTCAAACAGCAGCAATGCTCGACGGCATGAGAAGAGAGAATGTGCCAAGAACCTATATCGTAAAATGTTTGTTTGTGAGAAATGTCATAAGCAGTTTGCCAGAAAAGATAATATGAAAACGCACATGAAGACATGTAAAGGTCCTGCTGTGCGGCAGAAAGTAAAGGTTTCGGTGCAACAGCGATGCATCGATGTTCATAAGAGTATGCCTGGAAATGGTACTACTGTTGCAACGTCAGTATCTGGATCGGGTCTGAAAGGTTCGTCTACATCACCCCGGTATCCTTGCAGCTACTGTGATATGACGTTCGCATTTGCTCATGATGCACGAAGACATGAGAGGAGCAAATGCAAGAAGAATCCATCTCGCATGAAGTTTCGCTGTGATGATTGTCATGAATGGTTTACTCGAATTGATAATTTGCGACGACATGCGAAAAACTGTAAAGGTGAAGTCCGTGTGCCTACTGCTGAACTACCTGCAGAAATTTCGACTCCTCGGTTTAGGTTGAAGGCTCGTGAGCGTACAAGCAAGAAAACCGATGAGCAGCAACCGATTGGTATGACGTCTGAACAGGAAAATAAACCTAAGATTGTGTTCGGAGCATTACAAGTGAACGATAATGGCTTCTATTTGGCGCAGTCTGCATTTCGTGGAACATTGAAGGACTACTATTATTTAAATACTTTAGGTGAGTCGAAAGACATTTGTACTTTTCTTGATGATATCAGACAGGACATGATCAATCAGCTTACTGATGACGTAGCAACAAACGGTTCATTAAAATATAACTTGTGGTTGGACTGTCTATATGGAAAGCCGTATCCGTTAGATGACAAAGTGAAGAAGTGTGCTTTCAAGACTTCGGCTGCAGTAATTTACAGTTCTGACGATGTGAAGCAAACTGTTAAACATGGTATCAAGAAACTCTGTCAGGAAGAGGAGAACTATGTCAGTAAAGGTTCTGGCTGGACTCTGTCTAGTATAAACCGATTGGAGCTAAGAATTAGTCATTTCACACCGCTGCGGAACTAAATGATTGTAAGATTGCTGGCTTTCGCAACTGATCCTGTAGTAGAATAGAGATTGTGTAATAAATATTATGTTTGTAATAGAACTGGCGGTGTTTAATTCCTCGAACCTGTTACTATTATTTTAAATTGATGTTATATTTTTTTTTGTATCGGCCAGGGATCGAACCAAGGACCTTAGTCGACCTAATCAATCAGTATATAGATTACAAATTTATTTAATGAATTTTGGAATTTTTCCCGAATTTCTAGCATTACAATTACGAATTTCCATTATGGTAGTCTTGATGTCTGATAGGATGATGGTAGTAGAGGATTTAAAGTCTCTTTACGAAAGTTTAACATGGTTTATTGAAATTATTATTTCTTTTTACATAAAATTAAACATTATTACATCAATTGGGTATCGAACCGAGGACAGGAACGGATCGAATCAATATGTAAATTAATGAGTGATTTATTTAACGAATTTAGAAATTTTTCCGGAATTTCTGGCATAAAAATTACGGATTTTCAAGATGGCGGCCAAATGAAAAGATGGCGGGCACCTTAGTAATAAATGATTACTGCACTCTAGCGGGTAAGAATTAAACTAACATGGCGTTGGTGCACTCTAGCCGACGATACAATGATGATGGCTTCCAGCATCGAAGACAAGATGGCGGACATGACGCTATACTAGATGATGTTATATATACTTTGAAAAAAAAAGTGGTGGGAGTCAGTATGCCAGCAGCCACCACGGGGGAAGGATCGGTCGCCATTTTTATTTTTTTTTGCACTCGTCGGGTTCGAACCGAGGACTCCGAACTCGGTGTCGTAAAAGTATATATTTTATAAATATTTTATTAAAATTTTATTAAGTGATTTTTTTTATAAATTTAAAAAAAAATTCATTAAAATCGGATAATAAATAAAAAAGTTAAATATGGCGACCATAACGATAATTGCAACGGTGACGTCATCATTCAAAATGGCGGATAACACATCGCCGGAATTTTCTAGAACACAATGACGTCATCCAAAATGACGGATCCAAGATGGCGGATCGAAAATGGCCGTCGGGGTCAAGGTCAAGTCCTGATAGAGGCTTAACTGAGGCTTGAGTTAAGGATGCTTAAGCCTCTTTAAGGACATTTCTAGCCGCTGGGATTTTTACGGACTAAAACGGGAAATTTTCCCTCGAAACGGGAATTTTTCCCTTGAAAACGGGAAATTTTTTCTCAAAACGGGAATTTTTGAGTCATTTTGAGTCATTTTTGAGGAATTTTGAGGAATTTTTGCCGCCGTGATTTAACAATCAAAGATGGCGGACACCGGTTCCCGGCTCCACCCCCTGGAACCTGATATCGGAGCCCCATTTACATACTACTGACATTATATCAACGATGACATTAAACAATCATGTGATAAATGTTAGTAATATGGTTATTTTTTGATGTTTGTGGGCATTAAGGTTACAATGAAATAGCTTGTTACACAAACGTTTCTTAGTTAACAGCTGTAACTAACTTCATCATTACGAAAATTGTGCAATGCCGATTTCTACTTTGAGTATTCTTACATTTCACTGAGAATTTTTGTTTGCTGCACTGGCTGATACATAAAATTTTGTTTGTAAACAGAAACCATTGTTGTAACGAAAGCGATGTTACAGTGCACCCGATAGTGTTATAAGTAGGGGCAGGCAATTTTCGCGAAAAAAATCCGAACGCCTATTATACTGCAACAAGGTATACCCGCACCACCGGATTATTCATTCTGATTGGCGGCCGTCTGCGAGAGAAGTTGTTGACTTATTTGACCGAGCCACTCAGGACGCGTTTGCCTCCGCTCTTAATTACTGTGATTGGTGTTGTAACAATCGACATGTACCTGAAAGAAACTCACCCAGTCACGAAACACAGACGATGATACAGTGTTTTAACTTTCAGCTGGCCTCGGTATCTTTTCGCGAAATATGCATGGCCCTAGTTATAAGTACAAATATTAAAGGTAATATTTTACGCAGTCTTGTTATACTAAAATATATGTTTATAGTAGCAGTAGGACGTTTTTGCTGGACGGGTACGGTGGCGTGGTTCGCAGAACAGTGTACCATTTGAGCGAAAGTGAACGAGTAATTTTTGAGGCGTCGGCAGTTGAATGTCAGCTGACAAGTCTAAGCTCGGCGCAATAGAAGTGCAAGGGGAATAAAATGGTGTCAAATTGCAATGCAGTTACACGACTATCTTCCTGATCGTTACAATTGCAGTAAAGTTCTGAGCGATACACTTCATCGTTAAGCTAATTTTTTTTTATTTTGATAATATTTGTTACTCTCTGATGACATACCTACCAGCTGTAATAAAGTTTAAATTAAAAAAAAAATGTATATCGAGCGTTTTCCCACTACCAGATCATAACTGATTTACCCCAAAACTACCACTGAGAGTACATGAAAGCCTTCTTTCCTATTTTTTCTTTCCACATGTTAAAGTCAAGGCATATCTAGTTAGTTATTACTAGAGACCCGGAAAATTCGCGGGTTCAATGACCTCCAGGATTGACTCCAATATCCTCTACACACTCGGGAAAATGCCAACTGTTCATTGGCTGCTGACTTGTGAGTCGTCTCGACTGGGTGGCCTGTGATTCGACACTTCTATGAGTGAGGGCCTCTAATTGGCCCTCAGTCCTCCAGATTAACAGTGAACCAATGACAGAAGCAGCACTAAGGTATAATTATTTGAATTTTAGCATAACATGAAATGAACCCGCGAATTTTCCGGGTCTCTAGTTATTACACCTTTTGACTTTTGATCCGGTATTCAGTTCCATTCGTAGGCTACAATGGTTCTATGTCGAAAAGTAAAAACAAATAGCCAGTCCTCAACCACACCCCTATCCTCGTCCAATGGCGTGAGCAGCTGTGATGCCAGAGGATGACACGAGGTGTCCTGCCTGAGGCAGACTGAGACAGACTGAGACAGACTGAGGCAGACTGAGGCAGACTGAGGCAGACTGAGACAGACTGAGGCAGACTGAGGCAGACTGATGCAGACTGAGGCAGACTGATGCAGACTGAGGCAGACTGAGGCAGACTGAGGCAGACTGATGCAGACTGAGGCAGACTGAGGCAGACTGAGGCAGACTGAGGCAGACTGAGGCAGACTGAGACAGACTGAGGCAGACTGAGGCAGACTGAGGCAGACTGAGACAGACTGAGGCAGACTGAGGCAGACTGAGGCAGACTGAGACAGACTGAGGCAGACTGAGGCAGACTGAGGCAGACTGAGGCAGACTGAGGCAGACTGAGGCAGACTGAGGCAGACTGATGCAGACTGAGGCAGACTGAGGCAGACTGAGGCAGACTGAGGCAGACTGATGCAGACTGAGGCAGACTGAGGCAGACTGAGACAGACTGAGACAGACTGAGGCAGACTGAGGCAGACTGAGGCAGACTGAGGCAGATTGAGGCAGACTGAGGCAGACTGAGGCAGACTGAGGCAGACTGAGGCAGACTGAGGCAGACTGAGGCAGACTGATGCAGACTGAGGCAGACTGAGGCAGACTGAGACAGACTGAGACAGACTGAGGCAGACTGAGGCAGACTGAGGCAGACTGAGACAGACTGAGACAGACTGAGGCAGACTGAGGCAGACTGAGACAGACTGAGACAGACTGAGGCAGACTGAGACAGACTGAGGCAGACTGAGGCAGACTGAGGCAGACTGAGGCAGACTGAGGCAGACTGAGGCAGATTGAGGCAGACTGAGGCAGACTGAGGCAGACTGAGGCAGACTGAGGCAGACTGAGGCAGACTGAGGCAGACTGAGGCAGACTGAGGCAGACTGAGACAGACTGAGGCAGACTGAGGCAGACTGAGACAGACTGAGGCAGACTGAGGCAGACTGAGGCAGACTGAGGCAGACTGAGACAGACTGAGACAGACTGAGGCAGACTGAGGCAGACTGAGGCAGACTGAGGCAGACTGAGGCAGACTGAGGCAGACTGAGGCAGACTGAGGCAGACTGAGGCAGACTGAGGCAGACTGAGGCAGACTGAGGCACAGACTGAGGCACAGACCTGCCGCTCCGGCCGGCGTGAGGCGAAATGGGCCGGTCAGGGAAACGGGAGCACCCCGAGAAAACACACGGGACGCGTCCCACTTGCGACAGCCCGGGTCCCAGGAGGCCCGGGTTCGAAGAACGGCGAGGCCACGCTGCTGTCGATGGCCGAGGTGACCTGGGAGCACACTAGGACAGTGCTGGTATTCTTCCTTGCTGCAGGAACTGTCAGATCACTGTCCCAATATCCGTGATCTTCGACGTGGTATTTCACCGTTCATAATGACCTAGCCTCCAGAAACTAATGTGCGTTTATATATATACACACCAGTGGCGGATCCAGAGATTCACCTCGCAGGGGGCACTCTAGGATTTCAGAGAAGCCAGAGAAAAAATGTCTTAAAATTACTAAATTTGTATATAATCTGCTCACACTAAACATAACACCCAACCACCAGATTTTATGATTCTACGAGAAATTCATTAATTACATTAAAATATCTTATTGGTTTCAGAAACAATCATTTTTGTCGGCAATATTAATGTAGCAGACAACTGGTTTTTCGTATGTGAGGGGGGGGGGGGGGGCACTTTACCCTGGTGCCCCCCTTGGATCCGCCACTGATACACACACATAGGCCTACATACTTCGAACTACCGTCCTCTTTCTGTATGGTGGACACCTCGCTCAATCAAGGAATACCTAACGCTTAGCACTTCCTAACCATCTAATAGCTCTAGCTTCATACTGAGTCAAATAATAAACAGTCGTTGAAATTGCGTAGAGGCAGTGTCGGCCTCGGGCCAGCTTTGTGAACAACACAGTAGCGCCAGAGCGCAACAACTCTGCTCGCAACTCACTTGGGAGATCGACGTCATTTGCGAAACTCGCAAATCGTCACGAATCCAGAAAATACTATTTAAGAAAAACTGCTTAAAAATAAGTTGAGTTCAGAGGTTTTTTTTTTTTGGCGTGACAACGTCTAATAAATCGATGAACGCCAGCTGCACGCACGAAAAAGTGTCCCGTAACCCACATTGTCCCGTTACGTTGTGTCCCGTTACGCTCATTGTACGCTTGCGCCGCATATATCTCTCTTCCACTCGATTGGAACAACCGTCGATTTGACTTTTTCGAGGCACATTAAACGTGAAACACTCCCATTCGTTTCCTACTTTTCCTATCATCGTCCTATCCTTAACAGAATAACACAGATTGGAAGAAGTTAAATAGCAAACATGTATAAAAGTTATAGTTAAAATAATCTCTTCGTTAAAGTAATAAACATATTTGAATTAATGAGTGCAAATAAAAGTAAATTTATCAATTAAATTGTAGATTTCATTTCACTCCTTCTTTGTATCCATACAAAATAGTGATAGTTCAATAAAAATGATTCAATTTTATTCATAAAAGTATGCAATCATTTCATCAATGTTTTGTTATGACGTCACGTTAAACTATCTTCCGTAAACCGGCTTTACAGACAACCATTTTTTTTAATAAACGTACTTATCGCCTTTAATCGACAGGTGAACACCTATTTAAAAAAAAGACATATAAAATTGTAGGCTTCCATATTTACAGAGAAACGTGTCATTTCGCACAATCCACGTTATATTGTGGCACTAGGCTAGGCTTCACACTCTTATAACAAACGAGCAATTGCACTTCATTTATGAACTGCTGCCTCTTCCCACCTTCTGTCGGGACTGTACGAGTCTGGTCATGTGGATCTTCGTTATTTTCTTTTTGGCTTCCTGTATTTCAGAGTGTGTCAAAGACCCACGAGCCAAATAAAATTTTATTATTATAATTGACAATGTTCATTCTCGACTGTCTCCAAGTTACGACCCGAACTTTGCAGGTCTCTAGTTAGGTATTGGTAGTGATCGTTGAGATTTTCCGCAATGAACTTGGTTCGCCTGAGAGTACATACGTCATTAAAAATATTTTTGTAACAATTACAACAATAGGAAAACACTAAATTATATATATATGTATATATATAAATACCTAAAACGTTTTCGAGTAATACCTACATATGTGTATATGTATTTATGAGGTGTCTTCTAACACAGTAAAAAAAGTATTGTAAATGGAGCTGAAGTATTTATTTTGTACAAATGTTTGTAAATTGCAAAAAGTATGTTTGTATGTTTGTTACAAAAAGTACGAGTGCGCAACCGGGGAGGAACACACATCCCCAAAAAAAAATTATGTTCATTATCGTCCCCCCCCCCCCCCCCCCACCAATAATTAACCCAGAAAATGCATTTTATTGAACATTCGACTGGCACAACAATACTGGTCGCGCCGCTGCATTAGTTCAGGCCACGCCTACACGGGTTCCAGAACAAACCACGCGATTTGAAAACTACTCGGACATCCGGGTGGGGTCTGTTCGATAATTCGCCGAGGGGCCGATAAGTAGTGTTGTTTGTTTGTAGGAGTTGAAGAAGAAGCCTAAGATGTCCATCAAGTTCTGTCCCTGCCCGAACACGCCCGAATATTCACCTTCGGCCAACCTCGGGATTTGTTTTATTTTTGTTCAGGGTCGGTTAGGTTAGCTACATTAAAACACTTTAAAACACTATGGACGGTTAGTTAGGTTAGTATAGCTACATTAAAATAAACAGAGAAATGTAAATATATATAAATAAACCCGAGGTCAGCCGAAGGTGAATATTCGGGCGTGTTCGGGCAGGGCCAGAACTTGATGTGCATCTTAGGCTTCCCGAGTTGAAGTGGCTAGGAGACGTGTTTTGCGGAACAGCCGGTGCAGTGTGGCGTCGCGGCCAGAAACTGGTCAGTGGCGATAAATAAAGGTGTTGGTGCGCCGGGGGTTGGCGGCAGTGCGTGGGGGGCGGGGGAGGCCCGCGCAGAAGGGAAATGTTTGTCCGGGGGAGGGGTCGGGTTGGCAGCGCCGGGCAGCCGAGCAGACAAGGGGGGAGGGGTGTTCTAATCCACGCTCTGAGAAGAGTTGCCCATGCAAAGACATGCCTGCCTCTAATACCCCAGGGAGGAGTTGCTCTGCAGGCGAGTAAACCGTCTCTATTTAATAATAGGATTGGTGGCGAGGCGAGGCGAGAGTGTCGCAGTAAACAGGGTGTCGCGAGAGTGGCTTCCTCCAGCTGGTCGCATCTCGCAGGCTGTGGATTAGCTGTGGGTACTCCTACACGCAGGTGCGACTCCAGACTGCTGCGCGTCGCACCTGACAACCGCTGTTTTTGCTTCCCTAGTGTTGTCTGTGAAGTCGGCTTACGGACGATAGTTTAACGTGACAACGTCATAACAAAACATTGATGAAATGATTGAATACTTTTATGAGTAAAATTGAATCATTATTATTTTAATAATAAAATAATAAATACTTGAAATTATAATAGTTATCAGATTTTTAAAACGCAAGAATAACTAACCTTTATTGCCGAAATTGTTGTTGTAATAAGCAATGAAAACCACATTTACTTTTCACTGCACTTTTTAAACAGTCGACGAAACAGTTCACGTGTAGATGACTTGTAATTAATTTTAAAAACTAGCGTTTAGCTATAAAGTTTAAATATTATTATGAACAAGTTTTCGTATAAATAAACTGTAATCAAATATCTACCATCAATTATATGAATCACCATAATTTTTTAGTCAATTGTAACATAACCTATTATTACTGCACTCGCCGACAGCCTAACGGAACACAACGTAACGGACAATGAGCGTAACGGGACACAGCGTAACGGGACACAGCATAACGGAACAATGTGCGTAACGGCACACTTTTTCGTACGTGCAGCCGGCGTTCATCGATTTATTAGACGTTGTCACGTCAAAATACGAATGATAACAAAATCGGAGGATACAGATTTTTGGTGTTGCAGCTACATATCTATCATCTCCATCCAAAATGTAATCACACCACTGGATAGCTAAAGGATCAAAGAATTCGTCACGCTGAGTGAGGACTCGACGCATCGCGCGCGGTGGAGGGGGAAGCGCCGCCATTTTGAGGTCATTTTGTTGCGTTTCGAGATTTCCATTTGGTATAACTTTTGACTCGGAGAAGCTACGGCGTTCGTTTGGGTTTAAATCGTCAGCTCTCGTCAAAATCTATCGATTGCAAATATAAAGAAGTAGTGTAAAATAGTTACACTGAATAAATATGGTGTTAAAATTAAAAAAAAAATAATTGCTATCATAAACAAAACGTGGAAACCCGAAGGACTTCTTAGTGTTCAAACATGATTATTAGAGTCACGGAAATTTCGCGGATTCCTCTGGCCTCAGGATAGAATTCAAAGTTATACGGCTCGACCTATGTTTATTTTCCCATTGGTTGATTTATTAGCGAGAACGTTTTTATCCTTGTTATTTGGCACTACCTGATTCGCTTAAATCTCTCCTAGCTGGACATCGTTGGCTCACGTTCGTAGAGGGGCGTGTCCAGATAACTGCGGTCCAATCATGAACACAGTGCGAGAGTGTGGAGGTATGCATTCTAGCTTGTGACTAAATGAATGCGCGAAAATTCCGTGGCTCTAATGATTATAACATACAGAAAATAGCGTATTTTATATTTTGTATAGAATATATTACCTGTTACGTACACGTATTCACGTACAACACACGGCCGTGTCCATTACACAGCCACACCCCAATTTTTTTTTACGCTTTATAATTAAGGGGTTGCGATAGGGTTCGTACGCGTCCTTAATATCCTTAAAAGTCCTTAATTTATCTGTAGTCCTTCGATTTCACTAAGTATCCTTAAAATCTCCTAAATAATGGACACATGCGGGTAGTTAATTGTTCTTTTGTTTCCGACTAATAGCAAACAACTTTTCGCGCAGTACAATTAGTGGATTTCGGCTCACGTGATTAATTTTATGTATAAAAAAATTTTGATTTTTTCCCTCGTATTTTGTATCTTACTTTAGATCTAAAAAGGCCCGTATTACTGTCTTACTTTGAACTTATGAAATAAATGTAATTACTAATTAGTGATAAAAGTAAATGTTATAGCTACAAATTTCAGGTGGACACAATTTTCGGGTTAGGTATGTGTTCCAGAAAAAAATAATGGACAATGTGAGCTTATCTGAAATATTTAATTCACCCACGAAATAAATTTTTGTTCGTTAACTCTTTAACATTGTAATTTTCTTGAGGGATTTGTAGGGGCAGGTGTTTTTCGCGAATAAATATGATCGCTTATTAGATTTCAAAAAGTTATGTTCGCGTTAGCGATTGTTTCCTTGAGATGGGCTGCCGTCTGCGAGAGAAGCCATCGCCCTGTTGGGCCGGGCCAGTCAGAACGTGTTGGCTTCCGCAATGAACGACTGTGATTTGTGGACCGACAGTAAACATGCAACGGAAAGAAACTCAACCAATCACGGAAAACAGACGATGCTACAGTGTTTTAACACAAAGCTGGTCTATAAATCTTTTCGCGAAAACTACATGGCCCTAGGGATTTGTAATATTTAGAGACCCGTGAATTTCGCGGATTCAATGACCTCCAGGATAGACTCCAATATCCTCTACACACTCGGGCAAATGCCAACTGTTCATTGGCTGTTGACTTGTGAGTCGTCTCGACTGGGTGGCCTGTGATTCGACACTTCTATGAGTGAGGGTCTCTAATTGGCCCTCAGTCCTCCAGATTAACAGAGAACCAATGACAGAAGCAGCACTAAGGTATAATTATTTGAATTTTAGCATAACACGAAATGAATCCGCGAAATTCACGGGTCTCTAGTAATATTATATGCAGTCTGGACGGGGGTGATGGAGCGGGGTCCGAACCCAGAGTCCCTGGTTTCCGTGACGGTCTGGAAGCACGGCTAGCCTGGGTCGCCTAGTGTAATGTAACCCTCGGCTAATGTAAGTCAGCCCGCGCGGCAGTCGGCCTCTGGTACCAGAGGAACAGCGAGACAGCTAGGACTCCGTGGCGAGGCGAACCCAAGGAAGAGGTTCTTCCTGTGTCTTCGCTCTCTACATGACCGCCATATTGTTTTCAAAACATTAGATTAATCAGTTTACTCTCCTCCCCCCTTTTCCCTACATGATATACCTTGTAATATACCCATTTATTTTTATTTTGTAACTGTATCTAAGTTGTAAGTGAATGAATCATTAATTGTTATAGTTAAGCACTTCATGTTGAATTCTCAGAATTCAAAACTCTGCAGTATAGCTGGGCCAGAACTGTTGAGTTATGGTTATGGAATAACGATGTTGTTTTAGGAAATGGATTAACAATATTACAGTTCACTTCATGATGGCACTTCTTCGCGGGAAACAACCAAAGATGCGCATACACGACTAGTTAGGTGTACACACCTATGTATGGAAATATAAATCTTCATTCTGAACTGATGGACGCAGCAGGCGGGCGATGGCGTATAACGAGCCAGCTGCAACAGGATGTGTGAATAAAACAAATTGGTTGTCTGTAAAGTCAGTTTATGGACGATAGTTTAACGTGACAACGTCATAATAAAACATTGATGAAATGATTGCATACTTTTATGAATAAAACTGAATCATTTTTATTGAATTACCACTATTTTGTATGTATACAAAGAAGGAGTGAAATTAAATCTACAATTTAATTGATAAATTTACTTTTATTTGCACTCATTAATTCAAATATGTTTATTACTTTAACGAAGAAATTATTTTAACTATAACTTTTATACATGTTTGCTATTTAACTTCTTCCAATCTGTGTTATTCTGTTAAGGATAGGACGATGATAGGAAAAGTAGGAAACGAATGGGAGTGTTTCAAGTTTAATGTGCCTCGAAAAAGTCAAATCGATGGTTGTTTCAATCGAGTGGAAGAGAGATAGATGCGGCGCAAGCTTACAATGAGCGTAACGGGACACAGTGTAACGGGACACAACGTAACGGGACAATGTGCGTAAAGGGACATTTTTTCGTGCGTGCAGCCAGCTTTCATCGATTTATTAGACGTCACGTCAAAAAAAGGGCAGTATTTTGGACTATCGCCAGAAGTGAAAACTTAAAACTTTGTTTTTAGATGTTTAATAGGACATAATTTCTACGTCAAATGGACGTAAGAAAATTATTTTGGTATTATATATGTACGGTTTCAGCAAGATATCATTTATCCTTACATCTTTTTTTAGTCACAACAGATGTAAGTGGTATTTTAAAATTACGTAAAAATTCATTACCTAGCTATGGATTATCAGTAATGTCAGACCTAGGTCATCTATTCACGTGGTCAAATTAACTTCACTTACTGCTACTACAGCATGCCGGTGACGCGAACAGACAAGATTTTACCCATCCAAAAATGAGTCCAACACGCACACGATACAGTCGAGTATATACAATGTACTAGTGTATATATGCGTATACATGTACACAGGCCGCTGCGCGTCGCCAGTCTGGCGCAACACGTCAATAGCATGTCAGTGACGCGAACCCATGAGTTTTGCCCCTACCAAAAATCGTTCAACGCGGCTAAAGAAGTTTTCACTTCAAAAACAGAAACATAAGACGCGAAAGACCAGCAGTATGAGTGAGGAGGGGGGGGGGGGGGAGTGGAGTCGTTGCTTGCGTGGATACGGAACTGCGTCGCTGTTGTATCAGTGTTGGTGGCTGGTAGCACGAACAACTGACAGTCGAGCCCTGACTAGTAACACGAGCTTATCTCTGCAGGAAGGATAACTTGTCCTCGATGTTTAGTTCGTGGTGTGTTTGTTGTGTTGACAAGGCTCACGTTACGTAATGGGAAGTCGTAACCAGTGATGCCAACTCCTTTAGAGTGTTCCCCCTAGGACCAACTTCAAATCCCCCTAGATTACTATTAAAAACCCCTAAAGCTGTAATTGTAAACCCATTTGAGAGCTAAAATTATTTTTGCCACTTGTGTTGCTGTTCTTTCTTCACTTTGTTTTCAAGTTATACACTTTAAATTCACGCCCTCAAAAATTTTCTTAAATAATGTACCCGCTAAAAAAATCCCCCTAAATAAATTTACCCCCTAAAAAAAACAGCATTGCAGCTTTGTTCCCCCTAAATTTGGGGGGAAAACCCCCAAGTTGGCATCCCTGGTCGTAACCCCGCACGGTATTGTTTGCTGTTAGGTCCGCTCTACAATGACACGTAAGCGGAGACGGGTCTGACGGAACCGTATTGTTTTTTTTTTTTTGGGGGGGGGGGGGAGGGGGTAGTCTGAGCTAACCGGCAACATGGTGACAGAGAGGCTACATTTATTATGGAAACGGGAGCAAGCACAAACACTTAACATATTAATTTCTGACTCCTACCAGTGGCGTAGCCAGGATTTGTGTATGGGGGTATTAAGAAGCATGCCCCCCCCCCCCGTATTAAAGCGGGGGGGTCCGGGGGTCCTCTCCGGCAAAATTTGGATTTTAAGGTGTAAAATAGTGCTATTTTAGCAGCTTTCGGTACTTAAATTTAAATATTGTAATGGTAAAAAATTTATTAATTTTAATATGAAATTTGTTTGAGTGATGAATAAGAAATTAATTTAAGATTTGGTGCTAAGGGGGGGGGGGGGTTGAACCCTTAAAACTCCCCCCTGGCTACGCCCCTGACTCCTACAATATACTATCGAGTCTCTATTACTTAAGATAATACGTCACAGTTCATTGTACTCATGAGGTGTATCATTCCCTGTACACGATTCATTAACGTCACTGTTTCCAAAGTGGGGGGAAGACAAGCGAACACCGTCCCAGTTCATTAAGCGCGCGTGTAGTTGTAGACGTCGAAACACGACGGTGGACACGGGCCGATTCTGCCCCTCAGACTTGCCAGTACTTGCCTTCATAATCGCAGCAGTCGGAGTCCGTGGTGAACAGGATACCACTCGTGTGCTGGCCGCAGAGACCGAACATGGGATCTGCCACCAACTGTAGCGACCGCTGGGCCGCTCCACATGGCAGAGGACTCAGGTGTGCAGTCCGGCTGCAAGCTCGCGAGCCAGCGCGTGCGCGGGCTAATGTACCCGGCGGCCGAGCGACGTACTGCGGTACCCTTAGGCCCGGTGCACACGTGCGGTGTTGCCGCAGAAACACATTCGCACAGCACGGACAAATACCGCACAGTCTGAACGATGCCGACTAACGAGATGGATGTGTACAAACGTGAACGGGTATTCTTTGTGTACCTTATATACAAATGTTTATTGGATACAACTAAAAAAACATTGGGTGCATCCGTTCACCGACTCAAGACTCTTGAGAGGCAGATTTGTAACAAGTTTTTCAGACCTGAAAGGCAATGCAGAAAAATTTCATAATTATTTCCGTATGAGTGTCCAGTCATTTGATGGATTATTGTTAGCGCATAATATTTCATCGGCATGTATCCTGACATTATGTACGTACATTAACGTTAAATATTCACTCACATGTTTCACATCTGTAAATGTATTTAATCATACAGCCTGTTCTGAAATACTGTACGTTTATTAAAACACTACTTTCTTATAAGCATTCATTAAAATAAAGTATAATGTATACTTACATGTTTCGTTTTTTTCCTTATCCTTTTCGTCAAACGATTCGCAAAATTTACGGCAGATGTTGATCGACGCACTTCTTTTTTTATTACGGTCATGGTATTCTTCAACGGCTACGTTCCACATCTCTGGATAACTTCTAACTTCTGCGATGAAGAGTTCAACATCTAACATGTCTTCAAATTCACGTGATGCTGCCATCTCACTTTGCGGCAACCGACCGCACGTGTGCACTGCTCGATGGACACCAATGTACTGAGGAACGTAGTTGGACGTGCGGCGCCGCAGCGGTCCTGTGGGATCTACGGACAACAATGTAAGCACAGTGGACGTGCAATGGACGTGCAATGGACGTGCGGTGCCGCAGCTGTGTGTGCATTACTTCTTACCAGTCAAGCATCCGAGAAGGCATCTCCGGCGCCGCAGCGGCACCGCGCGGACAATGTCCGCACGTGTGCACCGGGCCTAACACTAGGCGAGGCCGCACGAGGCTAGGACGTCCCGGTCGTAAACCCGGCAACAGTGTGTCTACAATAGCACGCAGGACACGGACCCATTACGTATCAGCTCGGCAATGCCCAGCTCTTCCGTTTACGTCGCTCCGCGCGGCCAATAGCAGCCGAGTGCTTGCCCGGGCTGTGAGGTTTAAGCATGATATAAGCATTTTAAATTAAATTAATATTTCGTAACCTTGGTTGCCATTTGTTATGTTTCCGTGCGTCGCGGAAGCAGCAGGCGCGACGGTGAGATGTCCCAGGGACATGCGCCTTGCAGAGCGGGCCTTCACAGTCGTGTTCTCCACGTCCACGTGGGAGCAGGGCAGCGCCATTTCCACGAGCACGCCTTCACATGTTCGCGCTACTTGTAGATGGCGGTGGAGTGACAGAGTTAGGAGCCCCCGCCCACCCGGGCACACACACGGCGCGCAGAGCTCCAGGGAAAACAACGTGACTACTCAAGACATCCGAGTGGGGTCTGCTTACGAAAAGCATTTTAAGAGTTCGCAGAGGGCCGAAAAGTACTTTTGATTTCGGATTAAGTTTTAAAACTGTAGTTTTAGAAGAGTTAAAATGGCTAAAACGCATGTTTTCAGAGTAATTTTTAGGCGTAAAACAACCCGTACAGATTCTTGAAAGCACTTAAGGGACTTGCATTACACCTTTATCATCATTTCTCGGCCATATAATGTTACGGTCACCGCTCATGTGACGACGAGAAGACTGCGCGCCAGTCCAGAGGAGACACCGCGCTAGAAGCATTGAATATATATAATGTATAGAAGTCGCGAGCCCAGGTTAAATTTTCTGTCCGGTTTCCCAGAAGAATTGTTGTAGTTCCAAGCTCCGCCGCTGCGATCGCTTCAATCGCTGGGTATCGACAGCGCACGCCCCTAGCGGTCTTAGGACGTACTACGTTAACCAGCCAGTCATGCCACCTCCCTTCACCCTCCCATACACGGGAAGCTGGTATCAGCACCGTTCGGCGACCTTGACGATAAGTATTCCTTACCACTGCCTTTGAGAGCCACGAAACCCCGGAAGAACGGAGAAGACAGTTACTGGGATCACTGTATCGAGGGATTGTGTACCCTAGTAACGTGAAAATTAGCTCCTAAGAACTTTGTATCAGGCCTTCAGTCCGTGTTGAGTTTAAAATATGATTTAATTTAAAAGTTAAATACCTACTTATTTTAACTTTATTTCGCATTGATAATTTTATAATTTCAGACATGCTGAAGGGTTATAAATGTGCGTACACGGGTTGTCAGAATACGAGGATCGGTTCATAAGGCACATCAATGTTCCATTTTCCAGTTAAAAATAATGAAAGGGAAGTTGTGAATTATAACTTGCCAATTTTGTTTTACATTATTTATCAGTTATATACTGTGTAAAAAAAAGTTGACGCTAGTATGCGAGGAAAGTCATAATTATTTAATATGAATTAGTAAAGAATTCTTTTCTATTATATTTAAAATATCCACGTTTTAATTTCTTTAAAAAACTAATTATATTACAGCAACCACATATTTTTAATTTCATCATTTTGACTAAAACCGAGTGAACGCTAGTTAATTTTCGATGTAAATTTTAATAAACGCAAAGTTTTAGCCAAGTATCGTCTGTCATAAAATGCATTTGTTTGGCAAGCGTTTCCAATTTTTTTTTTAGATAGATTGCAATATGTGCTTAAGAAATAACTAAACAATTAATTATTTGTGAGTAGATAGACTGCAGCTGCATTAGTATTTTTTTGTTTATTACTTTACAATATTAAGATGTTAGTAGCTTAATGATCGCTGTCAAAAAACGTCATGTGAAAAATTTTGCGTTTATTTACAAGAGAACATACTTTTTAAGTGGATTAGCGTAAGAAAAACATAAGTTCGAACTTTAGTTTTATACAAAAATAAAAACAAAAACGTGGTAAAAATTGGTCCACACAACCACCTCCGTACTTTTTTTTAAGTAGATAAAACGGTTTAAAATGCTTTGAATTCTACCGTTATTACCTAAGTTATGAACAATTTGAATTCCAAAATATTTTATTATGTATCCAGAAAAAAAAATTAACCTGGAAGACACTTATATTGAGATTCTAAAAATTAGGTACGCATTTAAACACGAGGTGTTATAGACTTCTAGCCCAGTCAAAGTATATTATGTGCTCAAATTCAAACCGATGTTTATGATTTTGTGTTTCAATTGTTCAGTGGTCTGCACGGAACGTCACATCAACAGTCATGATAAATATGAAATGATAATGTAATTGACATATTTTGGGCAAATAGAGGAATCAGTACCTCTTATCGGCTATATGACTGTGTAGTAAGAATCCACCATTAAGAACAAAGTCAGGGTTCTCCAAGTCCAAATTCTCCCTCGTCACCTAAAACATGTACAGGGTTCTTGGTTTTGCGTATCCCAGCTTCGTCAAAGAGAGCTAAATGAAATGGAGCCAACTCATACTGCATATACATGATCAAGTCATCCTATTTTTCTTCACTTATCGTTATCCTCTGGAAAACTAACAAATGATTAATGAGCTATTACAATTGAATGTAATAGTGTAGCTAATATTCGCCAGAGGGAGAGTTTGATCTTTTCGTGACAATGCTTGATTAGCATTTTTCCAATATTACTCTGTATTGATTGCTCGCCAATTACTATAGCATTGAAAAAGGTAACTGTGGCATCCCCTACTAGTCCAGTTGCTATAGACATGATTTGTTGTGATCCAGGAAATGGTGGGTGATTATTTAGCTAAGCAGAGATCTTATATTAATCTGTGGCATCCCTACTTCTTCGATATTGTCAGAAATCTAGTCGTTCAAAGATATAAAATGAGTAGCGCATAACTCTTCAATGATGAGCAGATGCAAATGCAGTCATTCCCAAGGTCCACTCGCTCAAGAACTTGTCAGTGAATCCTCGTCCTCGTGTGAGGCTTCCAACAATTTTCATGTTACGCATTTAAGTCTGCTCTGTGGTCTGTCTGACCAAACGCTATCAGTTCTTTTCTTTGAGAAGTAGCCCTGACATGTAAAAATGTTTAATTCTGGGGTCATCATGGACTCTAGCTTAAACATGTCTTGTAAATTCAAGTGACGGCATTTGGCATACGAGAGGCACGGTTTACAAATATATAGGTCAGTTGCTATAGGAAAAATGTTTGAGATAAATAAAAAAAACTCATTTTTTAAGTGAGACTATCTCAAACAATATTGGAGAAATGAAAAAGTGAAAATAATCTTTTATAGGATTTTTAATACTCTTTCATTTTTTTTATTAAAACCTTTTTTCTTTTAAGGTTACTCATTTACGAGATATTTAAAAAAAAAAAAAAAATGCCTTTTTTTTATAATCCTTTCTAGTTTCTGACTACCTCACTTCCTATTCATCATGACTTTTGATTTTAATTCCCCTGGACACTACTAAATACGTGCAAAGTGTAACAAATTAATTCGACTACGAGCGAAATGTTAGCATATTTTGACTGGGCTATTTATTCCTTCATTAGAACTATTGCTAGTTTGAAAGCTTTCAACAAACGTTTCTGACAAATAATCTCAGTCCTGACATATGACAGTCTGCGTTTTACACGATCATATTTTTACATATTTCACAGATGATGAAACAAACACGTACATTTTCTAACGAGTCATTGATTTATAAACCTTCCTCTATACGTGTCAGTGATTGCACGTGTGTAAGTCGTTTGCTAAAGCTCGACAATGAAATATTTTACATTAGTTAATGTTGTAAAAAATAGTACTTACTAATGAGGTTATTTTACTTAACGTATAAAACGTATAAGTAACGAATACCTAGGGACAATAACACAATAGTTTTGTTAAATGGCATTAAATTGCATTGTGCATGTTTCGTATCGTTATGAATGTACGGAAGTAAAAGTTACAAAAATTTTATACGCAATGGAAGAGTTTTATATACTGATATTTAGAATGAAATAATTCTTTGAAATTTATATTGTACTCTGTTTTATTTTTTCTTAAAGTTCTTAAGTGATATTTAAATTTATTATGCATATACATATAATATAAGGTAAATACAGCTGTGGTACATGGGAACTTGCACGAATACAATTTCGCTCAAAATTACTGGGCCTCATTTAGCAACAGTTTGTTTCACTTAAGATGGCTTTAGATTACATTTATTGCAACGGCTTAAGTCTTTGGCCGCTGAATATTTTACTGTAGAATAAACAAAAATTATTAATACATGATTAGCTAGTCTTGCACTACATGAATATGTGTTAGTTTTGTTTATTGATTCACAAATTCTTAATGCTTCACATAATTCATATGTCAAAGTCACAAATTTCGTTGTACGAACTGTCAAAAATGTCACCTACTATGGTAGGATGATAATGTGGCTTTTTTTACATTGAAAGTTTTTGTGCATGTAAATAAACTCTTCAAACAACTCTAGAATACAGAGAACTGTTTTTCGCTAGAGTTTTATACACCATCTTAACTCAAAGTTATTGGGCCCTAATTATTTGTAAATTATAAAGATGATAAAATAGTACGTATAATCATTTGTGTGTGGTATTTTTATTTTACTTCCACCCATTTTTAATTTTTTTTATGTGACTTGAAATGCAATTTAATGCACTGTGTTGTATAATGCTCCTGAAGGAGAATTTACAAACCAACCTTACTTATGAAAAGTATATAGGTAGTAAATATTTTTAAAATTTTGTATAAACTTTTTTTAGATCTAGCCATGTTAATAAAATATTAATATATCACTGCAAAATAATACTCACTGCACGTATGCGAACATAAATATTATGTATGTACATGTTTACTGTTTAGTTATTTCTTTAACATACAATATTTTTCCCCGATAAAAACGAGTTTCTTGTGTTAGAGCTTACTAAAGTTTTTATTAATGTATGACTAAGTTCGTGCACAGATCAACTATTTATATAACAGTGTCTGGTATTTTATAATTTCCTCTTTGCATACATTTGGTTGAATTTATATTAAAGTGGATTCTTTGAGGTACTTTAATTAATTTGGTGAATAAAATATTTATTTTATATCCAATTGGACCGATTTTTATTCAAATACAATAATTATTACACCATCTGGAATCCAACACCAATGAAGTACTGATATATGTGGCTCTTTTTAAATAATTGTGTAATATTTCAAGGAATATTTTTTCACTTTCGGTTCTTTAAACAAAATACAGTTGTGTTCAATATATTTATGTATCGTTTTGACGAGCATAACCTCCCGCCTTGTCAATGCGCTGGCCCTCCATACAGCAACGGAAACAAAATACAAAAGATAGAGAGAGAGAGAGAGAGAGAGAGAGAGAGAGAGAGAGAGAGAGAGAGAGAGATAATACGCGCGCGACCTTGAGACAAGCGATACTAAAGCGCTCTAGCGTGGGAGACACTAACCACGAGTGCCTTCTTTTCGAAAGCAGAGCTGTCTGGCGGGGGAGCTTGCAACTACCTCAGTTTTGATTCCAAAACTGGCAGAATAAATCGTATCCCCTCGCGACTTCTATAAGTTATATATATTCAATGCTAGAAGCACCAGCGAGCGTCGCGCTTATCATCCCGCCTCACTGACACACATACACCCCTGACGAGGCGGGCCCCTTACCGAATACCATCTGCAGGCTGGTAGTTGGTCCAGCAGCAGCGATCTGTCTGCGCAAACACAGCGCCGATTCATCTCGAGCGAGGTCACGTGACAACAATTAAATAAAAAAAACCAATGCTAACTAACCATCACTATCATAACGAGCCGTTTAATCTCTCGCGTATTATCAAGCGTGCTTTGCATTACATAGTCCACAAACACTTACTCTTATGACAATGCCTGTAACACGCGTAAATAGGTATTATGATGCACTGTAGCAAACTAAAATAGATGAGAGTGATTTTCAGTTTGATGTTTGCAAATTAAGGCTTTAAGACATTAAAATAGTTTTTTTATATCCTCATAACTTGTGGACAACCATTGAGTTAAGCATATGGTTATAACAAAATTTCAAAAGTAGTTTCTTAATGTATATGTATCTTATTTAAAAGGAAATAAATCATATTTCCTAATTTATTATTGAACTTATATATTACTCATATTGATATTGATATCTACAATCTCATAGAGCACGTAACTATATTGGAGAATAAATGTGGCTTTTATATCCCGATAACTTTTTCACACAGAAAAAAATTGGTCATAAATGAAATACACCTTTTGTAGAAGTTCGAAGTAACATAACTGTTTCAGCAACATATAGACTGTTATGACTTATGACTTAGAATATTCTGTTGCAAGCACCGAACATGGGCTATATTTTCCACATAAGTGCAACAGTATTGTTCTGTTGTTTCTCTACTCATTTTTCTCAGTATATTATCACTGTCACGAACTCCAGTGAAGCAAGGGCCTTGAAGTTGTATTCATTTCAATTATTGATTAAGTTAACCGATAAAATAAAATTCCATTGTATAAATTATCGTTTATTAATCATCGAGACGTACGCAGGCAAAACCGAACACATAGTAAATTATTTACTTCGCTATATGCATGGAATTTTTAAAAATGCCATCCTGGAGTCACTATAATGCTGGCGATGCGACAGCATAATTTCGCGTTGTTGTGAACCTACGGTTATTACCCGTGCGACAACAAATAATAAACATTGTATTCAAAACAAAGCAAAAAATAGTAAAAAATTGACAAGCAGTATAAGTAACCGAACGGCAAAAAATTCCCGGGATAAATTTTTAAAATAAAAAATATAAGTTTTTTTTAAATTGATGACGTTGTTACCCACTGCAGTGTCGTCTTCAGTTGAAGTATGAAATAAATGGGCAGAGACCAGGAGAATTCGCGCTATTACATTGATACAGGCAAGACCGTGAACCATTGCACGTATGAATGGCATTTCATTGGGTTCGTGGGTCATTTGACGCCACGAAGTACAAGAAACCAATAAGAAAATACCCCAATGCAGAGAGAATCAACCAACTGCCAACTGTTTTGTGTAAATGTGTACAAGTCTGGCCTGACACTAGAAAATAACAGTTATTATTGCACAGTATAAAAAGTAGGAATTTTTTCTCTCTCACAAGAATAAAGGGCTTTAATGGAAAGTCTGTCATGTTTCCAAACTTTTCTAAGCCTGTAAATTGCATGTTTCCAAACATTTCGAAGCTTGTATTGTTTGGCAAAATTAAAAGTTAAACATATATAAAATACTATTTACAAAATGATAAAAAAATGGTTGCCAGAGATTAAATATGTGATAATTGTTTAGCTACTAAATTTTATAAACGGCAATTTTTTTTGCACTGACGTTCCGGCACACATAACTTTCATCTTTGAATATATATACTGTATAGAAGTCGCAAGTGGATAGGATTTACTCTACGTTTTTCAGAATGTATGATAAGCAGCTTGGGAACTTAACCGCTGCAGTGCGCTGCCGTAACGCCCTGTATCGTCTTAGTTGTTATTTACACGTTAGAGAGCAGCACTGTCGCCCGCTGTCATTCCCCGCACCCCCCATCCATCATTCACTACAGCTCAAGGTCGTTCAACAGGGGGGGAAGGGGTGTTTGAAGAGTTCGACACTTGTCCGCCAGGGACCACCACAAGTCGATGCCCTAGAGATGGTGGCGATTGCGGCGGTGAATTAACCAACTACCTCAAAACCGTATTAGAAATTTTAACCTGGGCTGGCGACTTCTATACAGTATATATATTCAAAGCTTTCATTGACATAACTGACTGTCGAATCAGCGTTCTGCGACGTGGACAGCGAACTTGTTCTGACAAAACATTAAAAAAAAAAAAAAAAAAAAAAAAAATGATCTGATGGTTGAAATGTCTTGTGTTTGCAAGCTTCGCCGCAGGTGCGCGCTGCCGGCGCTCTCGTGCCATTGGTCGACGGCCGCGTGTCGAGGGGGGGGGGGGGGGGGAACCCCGCACATTCGCCCCTGCCTCGGCCGAGTTCGCTCGAAGCGAGGCACAATGACGAAAATGGCGAAGAATAATTTTTCAGCGTTGATTCTTTGTGCTTTAACGAGGGCGGCGGAGTTTGCCCGGGGGGTTTAGGGGGGGGGGGGGAGACTGTTTCCTCGTTCCGCCTTGGAATGTTGATTATTGTCCATTAATTTGATGGCGTGTTTATTCAGGCCTCGTGGCTCGCAAGGATTCCATTTTGTCGGCAATCGTTCTGTTGTAGACCCGCCTGTCATATTAATGACGAGCTAAGAGCGGAGCGAAGGAGCGGGCAAACAGCAACTTGTGTTTGTGTTTTATTTTACGAGCCGGAGGGGGGAGGGGGGGGGAGGGGGGAGGGGGCTGGCTGAAGAAACAAAGCGCGCCGCTCCTTTGTCAAGACTTGTGCGCTGCGAGCCCTCGAAGCCGGCGGAGACGTCGACTTTCTCACGTGCCTCGCTTCCCTGCGCCGGGTCGCCGGCCAGTATAGTAGGTTGGCGTCCAAGCGAACTCCCCTGACTGACGACTTAGTTGCGCAACAGGCTGGAAGCCAAACACGTCTACCTTTTCCCTGCTTCTGCAATTGGTAGAGACCGGAACAATTCGCGAATTCATTTCGCGATAGGCTAAAATACAAATCGTTATACCTCAGTGCTGCCTCTGCTATTGGTTCACAACTCACCTGGATGACTCTGGGCCAATGAGAAACACCCAACCAAAGCTTTATCGAATCACAGGCTGCTACACTGGAACGTCTCACAAGACAGCCTATGCGTGGGTGGCATTTGACCGAGTGTACGTAGAACTATGGAGTTCATCCTACAGGTCATTGAACCCGCGAATTTTTCCGGTCCCTAACAATTGGTAAGGAACGCCTGTTAGACTGCAACAATGTATATCCACATCGGCTGTTTATTCCTTGTGATTGGTGGCCGTCTGCGAGATAGGTCGTTGCCTTATTTGACCGAGCCACTCAGGACGCGTTTGCTTCCGTATTGAATTACTGTGATTGCCGTAGAGACTGGAAAAATTCGCGCTTTCAGTGACCTCTAGGATAGACTCCACAACCCCCTACACACTCAGGCAAATGCCACCTGCTCATTGGCTATTGACTCGTGACACCTGTCAACTGGGACGCTTGCGATTCGATATTTTTTTTGGTTGAAGGTTTTTCATTGGCTCAAAGTCCTTCAGACAAAATGTAAGCCAATCACAGAAGCAACATGAAGGTACAGTTGTTTGGATTCTAGCATAACGCGAAATGAATCCCCGAATTTTTCCGGTCCCTAGTGATTGGTGTTGTAAGAATAGACATGTACCTGAAAGAAACTCAAACAGTCACGAAAAAGACGAAACTACAGTTTTTAAACTCTTAGATAGTCTCGAAATCTTTTCGCAAAATATGCATGCCCATAATTATTGGACTACAGTTTACTAAAAGGACTCTGAGCCAATGAAAATACCCTGAACGTGAGACGTATCGAATCACAAGCAACTTAAACGAAAGGTCTCCCAAATCAGTAGCCAATGAGCAGGTAGCATTTTCCCGAGTACGTAGAGGATTGTGGAGTGATCCTAGCTAATGACTAGGAGTGATCTCCGGTAATGAGTAATGACTAGGGACTGGAAAAATTCGCTGTTTGCATGACCTCTAGGATGGACTCCACGATCCTCTCTGTACGCGGGAATATTACACCAGCTCATTGGCTACTGACTCGTGACACCTGCTGACTGGGATGCTCATGATTCGATACTTCTTACGTTGAGGGTCATTCATTGGCTCACAGTCCTTCAGGCAAACTGTGTTCCAATCACTGAAGCGGCAATACGTTACACGCACTTGGATTCTAGCCTATCGCGAAATGCACCCGCGAATTTTTCCTGTCTCTAGTAATGACGGATGTAGAACGTGCGCACAAGCAGCGCAGTTAAAAAAATAATGTGTGGTCCGTAATTTAAACTGGCTTGTATTCTAACAGAAAATAAACAAAACAAATTCACGAGAAATTGCGGATGCAATTGGAAATATGTTAAGGTTACGTAGTCCCATAGCACCTTCAGTATTTGTGCATTTGAATAACTATGCTCTGTGTAGAATATCTCATTTACATTGTCATATTTTAGCTGAAACATATATCTGTGGAGTTCCATTTGTAAACAAATGTACATGATATTGTTTACATCAGCTGAACTTTTAGTACGGTTGGCAAATAGTGAGCCAGTGTTGGCCTGCAGTGCGCAGATCTACACACTTGGTCTATATCGACCAATATTCTATGGCCTGCTTAAGGTGAATTTACGATTGACAAATCATTTCGTACACACACAAATACTTGCCTTCCTGTAACTTCGAGATTTTTTTAACTTCTCGTGTAGTCAATAGTTTTTTACGTTCGCCTGCACACAACGCAATGTGCTTGCAAAAGCTTGCCTGAATAATGAATGGAACTTTAAAATATCAGAAACTGTCTCTTAGCGACAGGTATCAACTGACGTAAAAAAGATACTTGCTGCAATTTTTCGAATCAATATTTTAATATTTTTCTCGTTATTTCGTTATTAATGGTTTAAGTATGTTTTTCGTCACTTGATACATTTATTTACATTATTAACCTGCGCGTTTTTTCAAGTTAAAAAAAAAACCGAAGTTGCTCTAAGATAAGTATTCGGACATGTATGAAAGTTTCTGTTAATCTTTGGCTTCCCATATGCTAGAAGGGAATTAGTGGCCACCATCTTGTATTTCTCAAACACCAAGCGGGATCTCATGAAGGGTCGTGAGTTCGATGCCAACGCCACGGTATCGATCGTATTTTTGACCAGCGAGTATTTTTTCCAGTGATTCGGAGCCCACCTTTATATTGGAGGTCCCGCAGCCTTAAAACCCTGTGCATAACCGTACGACGCAAGACCCTACAAAACTAATGAACAAAAATTGAGTCCCAGCTTGAAATACCGCTTCCGTATTGCAAAAGACCGTGTAGCAACGCTCTGGGCACTTGCGGATGTCAAAATTGATGGACTTAACGTGATTTGTGTTGGTGTGCACGGTAATACAGTGCCATAAAAGAATGTCACTGTTTCAATGGTATATTACAAAATAAATAATTTAAACTATTTACAACAAATCATACATCAAATTAAAGGTAAACTAAACTAGTTTTTGTTACAAATGGCCAATGTGTGCACATTTAGTTATACGGCACACATCCAACCTAGAGTCCAATTCTTCCACACTTTCGAAGGGAACTGCTCGCAAAATTTTCGTTATGTTTTTCTTGATGACATTTATTCATCCTACGCAGAGAATATCTTGTACCCAATTTGAGATTATTTAGGCATATAATGTTTAGATAAATGGCCATTAAAGATAATTTTTTTTCAATCTTCGATCCTACAAAACACGAAAACGAGACAATATATGTAGATAATATTTGGTATAACTGAAGTATGTTTAGTAATTTTTGCAGGAATAGGTTTAAATTGCTCGTAAGTTGATACAAAAAAAGTGTGCAGGCTTGTAATTAAATAATTTTTCATTAGACTGTAAAAACGCCATGGTCAAATCTATATCGAAATGT
Source organism: Bacillus rossius redtenbacheri (assembly GCF_032445375.1). Lineage (NCBI taxonomy): Eukaryota > Metazoa > Arthropoda > Insecta > Phasmatodea > Bacillidae > Bacillus > Bacillus rossius. Next base: position 2,553,832 of record NC_086331.1, read on the forward strand.
GAATGTGCACGAAGTGCGTTCGGGTTTCAATTTATTATTCGTGTCTCACGAAGTTGGATTGTAATAAAATTGAAGCAGATGTGTGCTATCCAAGCAGTGCGTGTATTTCTTGCGCCTGGCATCCTGAGAACATATCGGACGCAACCCGCAGTGCGTGGTGTCGAGTCTGCAGCCAGCGCGGCTCCGCACGACCCGGTATCCTGACGTGTAGCTGGTGGCGAGGAATTAGTTCCACATCTATATCCTCACAACGTTAGTGAGTACGACCAGTGGCGTAGCCAGGATTTGTGTATGGGGAGGGGGGTCAAGAAGCATGATTCCCCCCCCCCCCCCCATTAAAGCGTGTGGTCCGGGGGTCCTCCCCCGGAAAAATTAGGATTTTAAGGTGTAAAATAGTTATATTTTAGCAGTTTTCGGTACTTAACTTTAAATATTGTAATGTTAAAAATATTATTATTACTTTTTTAATAAAAAAAATTGTTTGAGTGATGAAGTAAGAAATTAATTAAAGATATTTTAATCAATCCAAGTGCCTTGTCCACGTCCACTTAAAATCATAAATCATGCTCGAAGCTAGACAATACAAAAAAAAAAAAAGGAATAAAAATTGTTGGGTTTCGGCAGAACTGGTCTATTCCTGGAGCTTTAGCTTGAAGAGTTACCCAGTCACCTCCTGCTTATAATTACCACGTTGGTTAAATACAGTAGGTGTAAGATATTTGAAAGCTTGGGACCCGTCACGGCGTCACAACCTTATAGCTTCTGCTCGTGACAGGGTTAGGGGAAGGGAAGGAGAATCGGTAGGGCTCGCTTACTCTTCCCCTCCAGTGCAGTGGCCGGTGATAGCAGTAATACACCTAGGCTTTTAGCTAACCTGCTTTCAGATAAGAAAAAAAAATGAGGCTAAAGGGGGGGGGGGGGCGTTAGAACCCCTAACCCCCCTGGGTACGCCCCTGAGTACGACGATATTAGCATAACTTCCGCACCGTCTACAGTCAACGCAGAACCTTAGGTGATGCCGTTCCTGCCCTATCCAGTCATCACATCTTGGTTCTTCGTCGAGAACAATTCCAGCTGCTGAAAGTGGTGCAGTCTTCTAACCCATAGTTCCAGAACAACGTCAGTTCATCACATGCCTGTATTATTTTATTAGACTTTATTTTCGTCCATCTGACCATACAGACATTTGCACAAATGGTATAGGACACGTCAAAAAATACATTAACAACAACAACAACAACAACTAGTTTTACAGGTACTAAAGATAAATGTTAAAATTTGACAGTTGATAAAAGTATAACACAAGATGGTTGCAGAAACAGCAATACAAGTATACACGTAGGCTTTATACAATAATACAGTTGTAAACAGATAAAATTGAAACAGTAGTAGTACAGTTACAATTATATTTTTTTACATTAAAAAATACATCTAACCATACACACGTAAAGGTAAAGAAGTAATACAGTTGAGACAAAGATTGTACAAGATATTTTGATTAATACTTTATCTCATAAACATTGAAATTGTATTTATAGAAAATAAAAAAAAAGTTTTAAGTGGAAATTTGAGTCGTTCTATTGAGATATTATGCTGTGGAGTATTAGCATTTTTGAAGTACCTAGAAAGTTAAAAATAATTTTTTTAAATTGTTGAAAATGTTTTGTTTCCTTAATATTCTGTGGTAGATTATTGAATAATTCTGCTCTTTTAAAATGTGATGGCATCTTTTAGATGTGATGGCATGGTTCACCAGTATGCCGAGACGAAGCACCAGGTGGTGTAGCACGATCACCATCTCTGCTCTGCGACTGTGAGCTGTTGAGACTAATGGTATAGCGAGCAGCAGTAGTGGATGTGGACAATGTTATCATCCCTGTTTCTTATTCCCGAAACCTACAGGACCAATATCAGTAATCTCGCACGAGGGTACATCATATGGCTGGGTTGCATAAGGATTACCACTAATTCATAAAATCATAACCATACGTTCACTGTTACGTATTGTTTTGGCAATTGTAATAATTTTAGATAAACTTTTTTTCAATTTGATTAAATATTGATTACTTTGTAAGTTTAAGTTACATTTTATTTCAGTACCTAAGATAATAAGTTTTGGTAACAATATGAGTAACAGCGTTCATGATGATTTAAATGTAGAAAACGTATTAACAACCATCAGCCACATTTGAGTTCATTTAAATAAATAATAACCCTATCTTTCTTTTTAATTGTAATATTGTATGGAATATTGTTCATTTGTAATTTTCCAGATACATGGCTCTAGTAGTTAAGTTCACGGGAGAGAAACGAGTGAACCACGCACTGCAAGGGTGTTGCCACCTCGGTGCCAGTCCATACCTCGGTGCCAGTCCATACCTCTGTGCCAGTCCATACCTCGGTGCCAGTCCATACCTCTGTGCCAGTCCATACCTCGGTGCCATTACATACCTCGGTGCCAGTCCATACCTCTGTGCCAGTCCATACCTCTGTGCCAGTCCATACCTCGGTGCCATTACATACCTCGGTGCCAGTCCATACCTCTGTGCCAGTCCATACCTCGGTGCCATTACATACCTCTGTGCCAGTCCATACCTCTGTGCCAGTCCATACCTCTGTGCCAGTCCATACCTCGGTGCCATTACATACCTCGGTGCCAGTCCATACCTCTGTGCCATTACATACCTCGGTGCCAGTCCATACCTCTGTGCCAGTCCATACCTCGGTGCCAGTCCATACCTCTGTGCCAGTCCATACCTCTGTGCCAGTCCATACCTCGGTGCCAGTCCATACCTCTGTGCCAGTCCATACCTCGGTGCCATTACATACCTCGGTGCCAGTCCATACCTCTGTGCCAGTCCATACCTCTGTGCCAGTCCATACCTCGGTGCCATTACATACCTCGGTGCCAGTCCATACCTCTGTGCCAGTCCATACCTCGGTGCCATTACATACCTCGGTGCCAGTCCATACCTCTGTGCCAGTCCATACCTCTGTGCCAGTCCATACCTCTGTGCCAGTCCATACCTCGGTGTCATTACATACCTCGGTGCCAGTCCATACCTCTGTGCCATTACATACCTCGGTGCCAGTCCATACCTCTGTGCCAGTCCATACCTCGGTGCCATTACATACCTCGGTGCCAGTCCATACCTCTGTGCCAGTCCATACCTCGGTGCCAGTCCATACCTCTGTGCCAGTCCATACCTCTGTGCCAGTCCATACCTCGGTGCCAGTCCATACCTCTGTGCCAGTCCATATCTCGGTGCCAGTCCATACCTCGGTGCCATTACATACCTCGGTGCCAGTCCATACCTCTGTGCCAGTCCATACCTCGGTGCCAGTCCATACCTCTGTGCCAGTCCATACCTCGGTGCCATTACATACCTCGGTGCCAGTCCATACCTCTGTGCCAGTCCATACCTCGGTGCCAGTCCATACCTCTGTGCCAGTCCATACCTCGGTGCCAGTCCATACCTCTGTGCCAGTCCATACCTCGGTGCCAGTCCATACCTCTGTGCCAGTCCATACCTCGGTGCCATTCCATACCTCTGTGCCAGTCCATACCTCGGTGCCAGTCCATACCTCTGTGCCAGTCCATACCTCGGTGCCATTACATACCTCGGTGCCAGTCCATACCTCTGTGCCAGTCCATACCTCGGTGCCATTACATACCTCGGTGCCAGTCCATACCTCTGTGCCAGTCCATATCTCGGTGCCAGTCCAGACGGGCTAGTAGGGCAGGATAATTTGCTGGAAGTGAAATGTTTGTGATCGTCAGTTGTAATAAATTTTCAATTAAAATAATGTCAGTGATTTATGAACAAAAGCATCTGGCTAAATATACAGTATACAAAACTTAAAAAACGCTGTTTGAACACTTCCATAGACTGTATTCTCAAAGTTAAAGATTCAATCCAAAATGCCAGTTGACATGATTATATTATGAGAATGTATAATGGCCTTATTTACATAACTCAGATTTGCATTTAGATGTTTGGCTATTTCCAAAAAAAAAAGTAATATAACTACAAACCTTTGTAGCAATAGGCAAGGTAGGTAGTCACTAAAAATGTCTGTATTAAAAAATATACATATGTTTGGAAATTCCACAACAAAACTGGGATTCCAAACAAGTTGTTGATCAGCAGCATATTTCTTAGTGGATTTTTTTTATTCGAAGATATACTTATTTTTTAGATTGGTTTCGAACACTATATACAATAATGAACAGTGTGTTTCCTTCCCTACAGTATTTTAATGTTAAATATATTTTATCATTTCGTACTAAAGGTGTCAAGATACAATGTTCGAGCCATGCACCATTTCTTATGTAGTAAGTAAACAGTTAAGAATGCAATTTAGATCACGTTCAATCTCAAAGAGAACAGTTTACGATATCACTTGAAAATCACATGTTTTATTGGATTTTCCATGACAGTGTTATGGTAGGTAACAACACAGTGCTCATAAATTGAGTCAAAAAGAGGTTTGGGATAGAATACACGACCCATGTCGCATGGGAGTGACATCTAAGCGACATCATTTATTTAGAATATAATTTTGTTTGAACACTATGTTTGTATAAGTGTTTATTTAAATAAATCCATTACCTAAATCGTTATTTTCTATATAGTCGTTATTAGATTTCCAATTTCATTTATACATGCTGCATACAAAACAACGGAACACAAAATACGTTATCAGTTATATGTACATATATAAGTTTAGGAATATACGTGGGAAAAATAATTACCATACAAATTTGTCTATTTTAACTGTGTTAGGCCATAGGCTGTGATACGGTCTCCACAACGACCTAGAGATATATAGACTGCTAGTGGGAGGCCATCTTTGATTCCAATTGAATTTGACAGAATGGTGGGCAAACAGTGCTTTGTTAGCAGACGACATACGTTGACAGCAATAATACGCGATGAATTTGTAAAATTACGTGATGAATGAACAGATGATGTGTTGAATTGATTGAATTTAATTTCAAAATATAATTTTTGAAGTGTATTTTCTTTTAGGAGTTATCTTAATTTTTAAATATTTGTTTACTTTAAAAATCCGACGAATGTATTCTCAGCTTTTAAATAATAAAAAAAATGATGTCAAAAGTAATCAATACAGTAATGATTGATTTCAGCTTCTTATACATAAATAAGCTTCATTTAAATATTGATGTGTATGTTAAAAATTTAGGATTTGTGTTACGAATATAATGAGAAGTGCGAGTTTTGGTTAGTCATAAGGTTATGTACTCACACCAGTGTTCAGCAAACGTGCTGTAAATTTTGTTATACATAACTAAAATTTGTGCTTGACAATAACTGTTAAACATTTACACCTACCTAGGCAATAATTTTCTTTTTGAAGTTGTCAGTCTACTGTTACTTTTTCCTGTATTACATTTCTTGTTTTATTATTGTAATTCTAGAGTAGATAAAAATTTCAAACTTTGGTGACAGTGTTATGAATCATATCAACAGTGTTTATTTATGTGAATTTTATTTTAAGGCAACAAGTATACATCAAAATAGTCCACGCATAAATTCTGTTACAATTACTTCAAATTGAGTCTTTATCTTCCTGGCCCAATTTAGTCCCATTGGGCAATATCTCTTAACAGTCAAAATTTGGAACTGAGTTTCTTTGCTTACAATTTAGTAAAAAGTATACTTCAAGATTCTAACAAGGACTTGTTGGTTGTAATCATGACATAGTATGTAGTTACAGACATCCAGAAACTACACAGGCTACGGAGTAGTAGTAGTTAGAAAATTAAATAGCATGGTATAATAAGCCTCTTGGAGAAACTCACCGTGTAAAATGAGTTAATGTATTGTGCACTACACTGCTTCCACTCAGTACATTTCTCCAGAAGTATGATTTTCAATAGACAAACAATTATGGTATGTACCATTGATTTTTCTTACGTCATGTAGTAGGTACATTGCACATCTTTGATTGACTTTACTAAATTGCATCCAGTGGTGTTTTCCTGTGGGGCAGATCAAGTCTGCAGGAAAGCCTCTGAATTAAAAAAAAAAAAAAAAAAAAAAAAAAAAATCAAAATTTTTTTTTCTGCATCCTAACATGTTTTCCATTCAGCAGAAGCTCCAGGAAGACACTTTGAGAGGGACTATCATACAAAGAAACATGATGTTAAAGCTTCCTTTATGGTGGGCCACTGCAAATGCGCCAAAAGAAACACGCAACGCCATGGTCACATAAAACCAAATACTGAGTGGTGCTGTCATTCCAGCATTTTTTGGGGGTCGAGCACACTTCTGGAGCCACGCTTGTTTCCAATCATACTATAAAAGGGTGGTGTTCAAATAGTTCACCATTTTAACAAGCCTATGTATACACTGCACATCTAATAATTTTAAAAGTAATTACAGAAATGAGCAGCTTCACAGAAATGTGTATATTACATAATTAAAATAAAAAAAAAATGTTGTGTAGGTAAGGTGAGCAACATTACACGTAAATTACTATTTCTACAAGAGTTTACGCAATAACCAATTAAAGATAATAGTTATTTTTCAAAGTAGGTTTTCCTGGAAAATAGGCAAATAATGAATGTGAAAGGTTTTAATAGGCCTATTGGGGGAAACACCACGTAAAACAATGAGTAGGCTAAACACATTGAGCACTGTAGGCTTGAGACAAGGTTCATAGTTTCACCAGACACACGAGTTTCGATAAGTCACCAGCTAAGATAGTATGAACCGGTAATTTTTTTCCTCGTGTAAATTGAACGTCTTTGATTTAAGTATATCCGGTGGATTTTTGTACATAAAGGCAGGATAGGTTTGAAGGAAAGCAATTTGTTTTTGTCCTGAATTATATATATATATATATATATATATATATATATATATATATTTGTGTATTAATCTTTTTACCCATTCTCTGTGAGGGAATTGTGATACATTAAATAGTTTACCATTTCAAAAAGTGGTTAGGTTAGGTACATTAAAAATACTCTGAAATTGTGTGCATAGTAGGTTCGGTTATGTCAGCCATATTAAGTGAAAAGATTGAGAGGTTAGGTAAGCAAAGTTAATCATACTTTAATTACCATTTCAACAAGATATTATGCATTATTAAGGTAGCTGATCCAACCAATCATTTACTTAACAATTATTTTCTAAAATCTGCTAATCTCCAGTATTACTGGTTCAGCAATTTATGTGCATAGAGCCTTATTTTTAGGGTTGGCTTTTCAAGGTGGAGAGTCAAAAATGTTTCTTTTTTTACTGCTATAAATGCTAATTTTCTCGAAAAATGGGTAAGTATAAATATGTTACTTAAATTTCTATATAGAGAAGGGTCTGGGGAGAGAGCTCCTGAAGACAATACAGTTTAGAAAGTAGAGGCTCCTGGGGAAATGGCAAATAATAACAAAACTGAAAGGTTTTAAAGTGATAAATAAATTACATTTTTAAAAAAAATAATGTAACCCAGATTATACGTATTAATGTAGCTGACTCACAAGTTTTTACTTCAGCTATTACGTATGCACTTTATTTTCTAGAGCCACTACTTTCAAGATTAAAAAAAAAAAAAAAAAAATTGGACGACACACTGTTATAATTGTACATAATATTTACATGAGGTAGAGCAGTTTGTGATGACAATTTTATTTGTATTTAAAACATCAACACACAGTCTAGGTTTGCACTCGTCCAATGATTTCCTCTTAAAATATATTCTAGCAATAGGTTTGTTTTATCTTGCTACGTAATTAAGATTATCCTGTTTAAAAAATTGCATTGAATCTGAAATATTATAACAGTAAAGACACAACTAAAACTCGTAATGAACGAATACGACTACAATAACAAACCCACACAAATCATTTAAAAGTGGTCATTATTCAATTGCAGTCGATTATTTTTAATTAATAGTACTTAGTGATGAGATAAATTCCATGTACTGTATCAAATTACCTACCCGAAATACATATATAATAGGTTCAATAACTGATCTACATATTGGTCACAAGCGTTGGGTCGAAGAAGGGTTAGCTATTTTCTAGCGCATTTAATGTCGTACTTACACATCGCACTACAATATAACTGTATTTAAAATTATATTTCACTCGTTCCATCTTTAAATATTACCCGCAAAAACTGTAAAATTGCGAAAAACCTACATTTTTAGGGAATTTACTAGCAACTTGCATCTTTCTCCCATAAGAACCAATGCTTTTACAGCAATGTTTCGCCCATCCTTCTGTCAAAACAGCTCTCTGTCTCTCTCGCTCGGATTGTAGTTCCCCAGTATGCCGTCGACAGCAGCAATTGGCGCTGAAAGCAGGGTGATAAGCAGTCTATATATCTCTAGGTCGTTGGGTCTCCACAATCGCTGCAGGAGGCCGGGTGTTCATTGTTGGCGAGGGACGTGTGTTCCTTCAAGGTCAGGGCTCGCTGACGTCACCTCTCAGCTGCGACGCTGGAGCTGGCAACACTGGAAAGCTGATCCCTTCCCGTCGCCCAGCACGGCTCGGTACGGCCCGGGTGCGACACAGTGTTGCCAACCGTAGCATAATTATGCTACATGTAGCAGAATTTGTTGTTGCTGTAGCATATGAAGCCAGTTATGCTACGCAAAAGTAGCATAATTTCTTTATTTCAGAAAAAAATGAACTGTAAAGAATTGAGTTCAAAAGCTACAAATGTAACTAAATACAGTAGATAACACAGTTTCGGTGCTACACGCGAGAACTGGGATCTCTGATTACACAGCCACACACACTGCTATCTTTCAGCGACGTCTTGAAAGCGGTATCGTTTGTAGGGAAATTTTATACCACACTGGACTGGAACTCTTTATCATTTTTTTCTTTCAAATGAAAAATTTACAAGTCAAGCTAAATTCTGCTGACGACAGCAGTACAGAGGATGAAGCTCTTCTTTATTTGGCTATTAATACGTGTGTGTGTGTGTGTGTGTGTGTGTGTAAAGAAAAACAGCTTGGACTAAATAGCAAATGGATATTAATTTATAATAATGCATTTAATAATAATTTATGTGCAATATTAAGTTTTAGCAAATTTTTACAGCTTTATTATTTTGCAGCGTAAAAGCAATGTTTTTCTACCTTAATAAATAACTTAAAAGGTTAAATATAGCATAGTTTTTCTCAAAATAGCATATTTTTTTCTGAGTTGTAGCATAAATATGTTTCAAAAGGTTGCCAACACTGGTGCAACAGACTTGCAACTGCGATAAGACACTCTCCCAGCCACCAGCGCCTGTAGAGCGGTCTCCACTACCTAGCGGCATTCGGGCGACTTCATTAGCCTTCCAGCGCCCTTATGGAAGCAATAGCCTCTTCAATTCTGCATCTCAAATCTGGCAGATCATTCGGTAGCGGTGGAACGTAGACACGATCTTTCATAAAGCCCCAAAGAAAATAAAAATCGTATTTGACTGTCAGGTGAACGTGGAGGCCAGCGAAAAAGAGCTCTGTCGTCTCGACCATTACGACCAACCCAACGGCCAGGGACTTCGACGTTCAACCACTCTCGTGCAAAGAGATTCCAATGGGGAGGGATGAAATTACAGATTCACTCGTAGCTAGAGACCTGCAAAATTCGCGGATTCATTCGGTGATAGGCTAGAATTCAAACACATATACCTCTTAGATAATTTTGCTATTGGCTTACTGTTCATCTGGACGTATCTCAACCAGTTATAAACCCTCAACCAAAGAAGGATCGAATCACAGACAAACCAGCTGAGACGACCTACAAGTCGGCAGCCAATGAACTTGCGTTATTTGCCCGAGTGTACAGGGGTATGTGCAGTCTATCCTGAAGGCCATCGAAACCGCAAATTTTGCAGGTCTCTACTCGTAGCGAATTGCAGAACACAAAACGCTTTACGCTCAGGAGTCGCCATTTTGCGCAGGTGGCGCTGCCAGCGAGAAAGCAACAAAGCAGTACTCGCGCATGCACTTATCTGAAACTGTTTGAGTCACTCTTTAATTGTGACCTTGAACGAAAACTCTACCACGCTTACAGTCGATACTGTTGAAATTTATAACTGGAACATTTTTTATGGACGTATTGTATAATTTCTGGTTAACGAGTGCAACAATGCGAAACAGTCTGTATTTTCTTTGAAAGACCTGTGCAATGGGAGTGCATGACTTGATGTAAGCTTTTGGACATACGCCATCAAGAAAGAAATAGCCTGTGATATAAAGAGACCCGTGAATTTCGCAGATTCAATGACCTCCAGGATAGACTCCAATCTCCTCTACACACTCGGGCAAATGCCAACTGTTCATTGGCTGTTGACTTGCGAGTCGTCTCGACTGGGTGGCCTGCGATTCGACATTTCTATGAGTGAGGGTCTCTAATTGGCCCTCAGTCCTCCAGATTAACAGTGAACCAATGACAGAAGCCGCACTAAGGTATAATTATTTGAATTTTAGCATAACACGAAATGAATCCGCGAAATTTACGGGTCTCTAGATATAATTCATGCAATGTCACGAAAACCATCAACTGATTGGGGAACTGAACACGGCGGGGAATGAAGGAACGGCATAGCAACAGCTTGAATCATCGTTGGTCCGGGGCGAAGCGACGAGAGCGCGCACAATGGGAATGAGTGGGCGGGCAACCAGGAGCTAGCAGTGGCAACATCCGCCACGTTACCGCTCTGCAGTGAGGACGAGATCCTCTCTCCACGGCGGGACTGCAGGCAGTAGTGTCGTGGAGTGTTTGCATCACACGGTTCTGCGGGAAACTACTGAAATATAGGGACGGGAAAAATTCGCGGTTTCGATGGCCTTCAGGATAGACTGCACATTCCCCTGTACACTCGGGCAAACAACGCAAGTTCATTGGCTGCCGACTTGTAAGTCTCCTCATCTGGTTTGTTTGTGATTCGATCCTTCTTTGGTTGAACGTTTATAATTGGTTGAGATTCGTCCAGATGAACAGTACGCCAATAGCAAAATCATCTAACAGGTATATGTATTTGAATTCTAGCCTATCGCTGAATGAATACGCGAATTTTTCCGGTCTCTACTGAAATACACACACACACATCTCTGTGCTTCGGAGGCATAAGACACTGTGTCCACTTTGGGGCAAAATTGACTTTTAACCATAAACCTGACCACTGGTGGCGTTCTTTCTAGTGGCATACATCACTAAACTCTACGATAAAAAGGGGGTTGTCTGTAAAGTCGGTTTACGGACGATAATTTTACGTGATAACGTCAAAAGAAAACATTGATGAAAAATTGCATACTTTTTAATTTTCAAATTATTATTTGCAAATTTAATTTAAATAAGTTGTTTAAATATAATCACGAACAACTAGTTAAAAAGCCCGCCTCAACCTGTTTGATATTATAGAAGATTTTCTCGCACGGTGGTTGGCCGGTTCTTGCACGCTCGGCTCAGGCGGAACGTGACAATTTTTCGTGCGTGCAGCCGGCGTTCATCGATTTATAAGACGTTATAACGTCAAAAATAAGTGAGGTATTATTTTAAATTCTTTAAATTGCTCTCATGAAAAATATTGTTTATGTGACATAGTCATACGCCTCTGAGGCGCGCGCACACACACATATACACATACACATACTTATACACTTGAAAAGAAGAATATTATGGCTAAGTCCACCGCCTACTTTTATGACATTTGGCATTCAGCTGTCAATCAGTCGAAACCGTCCCCGGAGGCCGTGGGTGACCGTGATTGGAGGAGTGTCTGGCCAATCATGATGGGTTTGCATTGCACGTGCAGCAGCTTTGACCGTGTCTAAATCTCGGAGAGCGACCGTCCATGATTATCGCAAATGACCCTACATAAAAATACTGCGCCAGAACACCGTGCCTTAATTTGCTGATCACCCTTGCGTATGACTGCAACAAACGTGCGCGTTTCTCGCACAGAAGTCTTCAATATGCTTTCATTTGATCATTATTTTTATGACAGAAAAGTCTAAGTTTTATATCTATTGTAAATTTAACACTTCTATGGTTCTTTTTGTTCTTTGCAGCGCAAGTCGCAACAAACAATGTGCTATAATTTGAATATTTATTTGACATGCAAATACCAAACTCGTTATAAGCTATGTAATTGTTATTTTTAATATTACATTATCTGATTGTTTTTGATTGTTTGGAAATATTTTGTTTGAACTAACGACCCAATGCCACAAAGACGGATTCGTCCTGTTCGAACATAACTTTAATGCACCGGGAAAGTAATTGAATTGCGTCAAACACTCCACGACGTGTACCATGCTATTATCGACGTGTGATCGCACTGATTGGAGGTGGAAAAGTTTGTAACTAAGTGCTATAAGCCAGCCAACGAGAGCACTAAGATGTAAGAACTTCAGGATGGGGGATATAAATTAAAGACCCGGAAATTTCGCGGATTCATTTAGTCGCATGCTAGAATGCAAACCTCCACACTCTCGCACTGTGTTCATGATTGGACCGCAGTTGTTTGGACACGCCCGTCTACGACCGTGAGCCAATGATGACCAGCTAGGAGAGAAGTAAGCGAATCAGGTAGTGCCAAATAACAAGAATAAAAATGTTCTCGCTAAGAAATCAACCAATGGGAAAGTAAACATGGGTCGAGCACACCTATAACTTTGGATTCTAATCTGAGGCCAGAAGAATCCGCGAAATTTCCGGGTCTCTAGATATAATAAACAGAGCAATCCCAACAAGTAGAAAATGGGAAAATATAATCATGGAGTTATTCTTGGTTTACCAAAGACCCTGCCTTGGGGTAAAGTGATCTACGCTCTCGCAACGTTAGACACCAATCAAATAGTGGGACGTTCTTTAAATGATCCATTCACTATATACTTCTGATTTAATACAATTTCTTGGACATACGCCAATGCAGTTTTGCACTGTTTGTCACGGAAAAATTCAAGAACGCAAACAAAGATATAAAAAATACATTATGAAGATATACACCCACAGAGAACAAGCCTAAAACAGATATGTCAAACAGATAAAGCCAGCGATGTACCTAAACAAGGTGTTATGAACAACACAACGACCACAGCACAGACCAACACATTGGGCTAACAACGACGAGACAGTTCCAACAACAACAGTACATGCTAGCAGACTACAAAACCTGGACAACGCAGCAAATATGCGAACACAACAATGAACATAAACAGACTATCAGACCACCGTGTTAAAACTTAGCCATTGTAGGCCACGCACCTTAAGGAACAGACACCTGCAGTTGTATGCAGTTTGGTTGGATAGTTTCTTGGCAATGTCGAGTTTATTGTACCACCGCGCTGGCTGGGAGCAGAGTCCCTCCTTGCCCGAGACTCTAGTGCCGCAGTCTGCCGATAGATGGCAATCAATGATATACCGTTACAAGGGTTCATTTGTTTCCGTTTAGCCAATAAGAACAAGGAATAAAAATGTGAAATAAATATTATAATATTATCATGTAACACTTAATAAGGCAATACACCATACAACGTAATGTGGGTAAGAAAATAGAGAAATTGACCATAATTAACCCCAAAAGTAATGCGTAATACAATGAATAAGATATTGGCCATTTTCTTTGATTTATTATAATCAATGTAAAAATTTTATTGACCTTCAGATATAAATTTTACATTGCCTGGCAACAGGCACCTAGTGATCCCTAACCCTAATTTAAGTAAATGGTGAAATGGTACCTTCCAGTTTAAAACCAAGTATTGAAAGAGAACAATACAGGAAAGTCGTCAAATAAACGGGAGACACGTTCTTGAACGGCATGTCCTGGTCCCACGACTTAATCGCAAATGTGATTGTGTTTTTGGCCTTTTAACAGGTACTTTATTCCAAGTTTTACTTATTTGTAGTTTGTATTATGCCTGAAAAAAAATTATTCATTTTTTGGTTGCAGCAATTACGATGTTGCTAACTGCTCGAAAACGTTTTAAAAGTAAACAGTCCTACGGTGCGTTTGTTGCCGAAGTCGTCTGCGTGTGCCGACAATAGACTATTTTATATCGTCTTACATGACCACCGGGGGACATTTCAAGCCACGGCGTTCCAAATAAATCTCTGTGATGGCAAATAAGTTCTGGAATGAATTGTATAAACTTAAATAATCAGACAAAGAAATAGTCACAACTAAAAAAAAGCTATAATTTTAGGATTGAAGTATTTATAATAGAGTATTATGAACTATTTATAAGCGTGTATGTTAATTCGTGGTACAATCTAAAACAAAGGAATTCAATCTCCAGAGGTAGAATTCCGTTAGGTTAGGTTAGGTTAGGTTAGGTTATGTTCGGTTAGGTTAGGTTAAGGAGACATCCCAGTCCGTTGGTTTGGTTATTTTACACTTGGTAGGCATATAACATTTATTTTTACTACAATAAGTATAAATCTTATAAAAATATTCGAAATGTTTAATTGGGTGTACGTGTATGTGTATATACCTTAATATAAAGCAGACTTTATATGTTTGTTTGTACGGTTTTAATACAGATTTAAAGTTCTATTCAGAGTTTGGCCTTCAAAATAAGTATAATGTCATTGTCTAAATTAGATTGCTAAAAACCATCCCACTATCCTTTCCCAACCCTTAGGAAGGAATTTTGGTACTACTGTAGTGAAAAGTTTCTCAACTACCGTTTAAAATAATATGAATACTACTGTTTTCATCTAATTGTGAAAATTTATATCTACAATCTTTATGGAACAAATATCAATTGGCATGAATTGAAGAAGTTATATATGTGCAACATTTAATGCTTTTAAATGTTTATTCTTTTAATATTTAATAAAGTTTTTAAAATATTTTTTATAAATATAAAATGGTAATTTGCAAGAGTAGGCACTCTTATAATAAATGATATAAAATTCGGAAAATTGTAAATTTTTTTTACTCAGTCTATTTGGTGAATGCATAAAAAGTGAACTGCTATATTCAAAGTAGTTTACCAATAGTACACAGTTTTGAAAGTTGATACAGTTTGTTTAACAACATTTAAATGATTTAATTTGTAGTAATTAGTTGGTTGGGGTATGTAAGCAACATCGAAAACACTGAACAATAATTTTTGGGATACGGGTATTAAAATAAGTACCATTTTCAGTTTCTTTTTTACAGCTGAGCACCTTTTCTAGGCAATTAACTATTTTATCATGTCTCACAGAATTATTTACGAAATAAACGATTTACAAAAATTCAGGGTCAAAGTTAAGTATGTTTCATTGTTAGAAATTGTATGAGCGCTGTCCTTTTGTTGTCATGTTTAAGTTAGGTAATTTTGTATGTTATTTAAGTCAATATACAATTTTGTAAATTGAGAAAACCTGTTACGTTTATGAAAACACTGTTTTGTTACAAATGTATGGAGTGTAAATTAAATACTCTACAAGAACAATATTTCAAAAGACGAGAGAAAATCTGTGCCGAGATAGCTCATTGTAATGCATGGTAATTTGAATTTCGCGGGCGTTTTCAGGCTGAGCCGCTAGGATCGCTGCAGTCGAGTGTAGCCAGCATCACCATGTTTAAAAGTTTTAGTTTCTTATATTGTTCTACCACAATTATTTGATATGACCAAATAACATCAACACATTACTTCGGAATCATCAAACACGAATTTCGGTAATTACAACCAACTATATAAACATCGGTTATTGTCATTTCTTCTTACTCTTACAAAAACCACTTCAATTCCAATTATTATTTTTTTCCGTGCGCTGCAAATAGCAACATCCGCTACGCTTTCCACCGGCGATAAATATCAGAAGTATTGCAAAAACAATTTTTGTACTAATACATAATACATAACTTCACTAATTCCACTTCTAAACGGAGACGGATCTTCTGGGACATAATTTCACTACCGCGTCTGTCGCTCACACAATGCGCAAAACGTAACAAACGGCAACAAATGATATTGAATGTAACTGTTCAAAATTACTGGTCGCACGCAGTAACGTAAACAGAAGGGCGGGGCATCGCCGTCAGTTTCTGCACGCGAGCCATTGAAGTCGCTCCGCTCCGCGAGAAGCGCTCGTACCACACGGAGTTGCGCTCACCGCCGACAGATGGCAGCTAAGGTTTTATACGTCCAAGACTATTGTATGTGTACCCTTTTTGTTTGTCACTAGCCAAACCCTGAGTGTAAATAAACGTTAATACCTGGGCTTAGACAGTGAAATTACCAAGCGATTCAATTTATCCGGACTATGTTGTAACAAATCGCCAAATGTTAATGTACTCTATACTAACGTTAGGATCTTCATTGTGAATAAAAATTTTCTCTGTGAGTGTGTGTGCATGTATAATATTCTGTGTTATAATTACAAAATAAAAATAAAAAAAAAATTACTTATAGGCTAATCCTCAATACTGGAATACACATTCTACACAATAAATAAAGCTCGAACAATATGGTTAGCTTGAATCTGTGATAGTATATGTAAAATTATAATTAAGTATGTAAAATTATGAACAAATAAACCATTTGTGTTAGCTCAAATGTTTGTTAAATGACTGGAAGTTAGGTTGGGCACATCATTTAAAAACACAAAAGTTATTGTCAATATTAAAATTGGGTTCCAACATTAATGCACACCACGATATAGTTTATATTATAATGTTTTAATTATAAATCCCGGCCAACTGTTGTCAATGGTAGAGAACGAAATTCATACCTTTGGACTTCTGAAATTCCGACGAGTACTCAGTATTAGTCGACAGACTCGATTGTATTTAATTAATTTCTTCACTCATAAAATATAATCTCATACGATTGTCATTTCAAAAGGAAAAACACGGCCTTTGTATTTCTTTTTAATTATTTCCTTTTCGAGGATATCAATTCTTCCATTCATTTTTAAACTCCTTCCTAAGCATAGAGTAATGTACATACAATATCACAATTCCAATACCATAGCACATACTTCAATATATCAAACAAACATGGCACTGAAAACTAAATATATATCGATTCACAAAACCAAAGCCAAAAAGTTCATCTGTAACAATGTTTCGTTACAGTACAGAACAAATGTCAAGAGTTTTGTTGTATATACTTCCGCGGTTATAGTTAAATTAATAACCACCATCACAATCCGTATTTTGAAATGTCAAACACTGTATTTTGTGTTTGACATTGTAATCATTGCATTGATTACCCTATTAAGCACTGCGGGACAGATCACTCACGGTACCAACCAGCTCCACCCTGACACACGTCGGCAGGATCCCGCCGCCGACCAATGAAGGTTGGCCCCGCCTTCAGGAACGATCTTCCAGACCTCAACCCCCGTAGCCCATCAAAAAACTGATTAACTTCCAAGGACTCAATGAGTTGGAAGGAGTTTTACCGTGCACTTAATGAAATAATTGTAAATACCATGTATATGTTATCTGTGTCAAATGTTACCCTTCATGTGTGTACTTTACCAACTGATCCTAATAAAGAACGGGAATTTTTTGGCAGGGTGGACCCCTGGGGGGGGGGGGGGGGGTCCCCATTAAAAAAAAATCAATATTACCATGCCATACGTCATCACTAATAGTAAAACGTCCGCTTAAGTATAATAAAATGTTTACAGCGATTTATTTATACTATAACGAATTATGAATATTAGCAACTAGTTAAATATTTTATAACTCTAAACTTTTTATTTTCCTACATTACAAAACATTTTTTGTGGAGATGTAAGCCATCTATTGTATCATTACTAAACTTTGCCTGCAGATAATTACAAACTAGCGGTGGGTTAAAAAGTTCATTTCGAATAGTATTTTGCACTGTTCTAGTTTCTCGGTGATAACACGTTCCTGAAACCATACAAACACCTTTGAAGGGATACAACAACATTTACTTTCTTTTTTTCCCTTTAGAATTTACAGCAATTAAAATTGCTTTTATTAGCTTCACCCTAATGTTAGTATGCAATGGAATCTTCAAATTCTATTTTAACCCACTACAAGACGTAGGAATAATTTGAAATTTTGCACACGTATTAAGAACCGATGACAAGACAGTATTTTAATGACTGAAACTGAATACAAAAAAAAGGGGGGGGGGTGTAGGGGTCAGAGAATTATAAAAAAAAAAATTGGTTGTCTGTAAAGTCGATTTACGGACGATAGTTTAACGTGACGTCATATCAAAACATTGATGAAATGATTGCATACTTTTATGAATAAAACTGAATCATTTTTATTGAAATATCACTATTTTTTATGGATACAAAGAAGGAGTGAAATGAAATCTACAATTTAATTTATAAATTTACTTTTATTTGCACGCATAGATTCAAATATGTTTATTACTTTAACGAAGAGATTATTTTAACTATAACTTTTATACATGTTTGCTATTTAACTTCTTCCAATCTGTGTTATTCTGTTAAGGATAGGACGATGATAGGAAACGTAGGAAACGAATGGGAGTGTTTCAAGTTTAATGTGCCTCGAAAAAGTCAAATCGATGGTTGTTCCAATCGAGTGGATGAGAGAGAGATGCGGCGCAAGCGTACAATGAGCGTAACGGGACACGACGTAACGGACAATGTGCGTAACGGGACACTTTTTCGTGCGTGCAGCCGGCGTTCATCGATTTATTAGACGTTGTCACGTCATAAACAACTACTGTCGAGCTATGGGCAGTAACCACGCCTCTTGTGTGTCAACGGGGCCGCTGCGTGGAGGATGATGTGCTAGGTCATCGACTGACCTCCCCCTGGCGGTCAAACACTCCTCCCCCCAAAGGGGTCACGCACTACAATTGAGAAAATTTTAAATATCATTCCTCTTTCGATTTGGATTGTATGCAAAATTTCCATGACCTCAAACACTCCCCCCTTTTTTACTCTTCTATCTTTTTTTCAGAATCGAAGCTTTCATTTGCCTGCGTTTTTTATAGTGCAGAAAATGGAAGTACTTTGATTTTGACGTGCTCCCAAGGGCTTTAGGCAACTTCGTACTCTCTGGGGTTCTTGGATCTTGAGTTGTCTTTGGGGGGGGGGGGGGGGGGGGAAGGGTTGTTTTAACTGCCCTTGAAATGATCGGGACTTTGAAAATTGATTATAGGAATCAGTTCTTATTCTTTGTGTCGCAGCTTCACATTTTATGAATATTATGCTACACTAATACTAGTATACAACAAAACAATTTATGTTATACTTTACAGTTATATTTTTTAAATATATATATTTACGAAGCTTTAATAGTAACAAATAACAAATTTATGTTAATGAAAATATATTTATTTTATTACCATGTAAATTAAAAAATGAGGCCTTTTCTTAGAAAATGAAATTATTAGAGTAAAACTAAAATTATTTTTTAAGTATTAAAAAAAGGTTTTCATTGTAATATGATCCAAAAAGTAAAACAAACTTTAAATTTGTGTAACTTGTTCAACAGCAATAGCATTTACAACACTGTATAACTTAATTATTAACAAGCTTAAAAAAGTAATCAATTAATAAACAAAACAATTAATTCTAATGAATAAAAGCATGAGGTGCCCTGTTTTGTTTCATTTTCGTAATGTTCCTATACTCAAGAATAGTTAGTTATTACTGACAGAAAATTTAAGAATATTGATATTAAGCACCAATATTATTATTTTCTTTTTTAGTTCATACTACAATACAACCGCGTGTATAAGGATTGAAGATATACTTCTTTAGACGCGTTATGAAAAAACGATGAGAGTGAATTTTCGTGATGCACATGCAGCATGCAACATAATTTTCACCAAAAAAATGTTACATACAAATAAATAAATAAATAAATAAATAAATATATATATATGTGTGTGTGTGTTTGTGTGTGTGTGTGAATAATGTTCACAGGCTTTCACGGCCATTGTCTCTGAAGTAGCTTGGCTTCTGGTTGTAGCCGCGGCTACAACACAGAAGCCAAGCTACTTCACACACACACACACACATATATATATATATATACATATACGAGCTTTTAAATGTAATACTGCAGTGGTTGTTATTTAATACGGGTCAATGTTATTAAAACATGTATTTATTGTAAATATTAGTGATATAAATTGTGTTTATAAACTTTTTAAAATGTATTTTCAAGTGTATTTATATAAGTGAGGTTAAATTATACTACTTTATTTCGATTATACATTCTTAGGGACACCTGTATTTCGCGAATATATTTCGTGTCAAGGTATTTCACAAAATGCTGTAGCTTTTCTCCTGTGGTTATTGGCTGAGGTCGGTGAGAGGTGTCGTCCCGCTCTTGACGGGGCCAATGAGAATGTAGTCACCGTACTGCTGCACCCTCACAATTTGCCATGCCATGACTCTTAGAAAAAGCTACAGTGTTTTGTGAAATACCTTGACATGAAATTTATTCGCGAAATACAGGTGTACCTATATATTCTTATGGATAGCTTATCGGCTATAGCTGCCTTGTTTTTTTTAACACATTTATTAACGTAAACGAGGCTTACAACCTCCCATGAAGACAGCAAACACAAAACATCAAGCGATTAAGCCAGCCGCACCATTGATTCATATTGCAAAACCCAGCTGACTACCCTTCTGTCAGTTGTTCCCAGATTCTTCACACCATAGAGTAAGCTCTCTATGGCGTATCTTTAGGCGCCTCATGAGAACACGATGAGAGTGAATGTTTACGATGCGCGCGCAGCATGCAGCAAAAATTGACGGGATGAAAAATGGCCATATATAAATTAATCTTATGTGTGTGCTTTTAAATCATATACATTTAGTGATTGATATTTAAAACTGGTCCATATAATTAAACATTTTATTTATGGTAAATATCAGTGACAAAAATTGTGATTCTGAAATTAATTAAGGTTATGTTCCCGTATGTATATTTTTTGGGCATTATATTATTACATTATTAAGTAAATAATTAAAATTAATTAGAATAAACATTCAACATATTTATTGACTTTCATTATTAATTAAAATTCATCTCGATAATTTTACTAAACTAATGATTAATTAAAAAAATGTGTTTATATAACTATTGAAAACTAGGTATTTATTTTAATTTGAATAAATTTATACTTTACCAATCGTATCACTCCAGTCCTATTACCATTTTATTTCTATTAATTATTTGCATGCAAAATTAAAGTTAGTTTATTTCCTACGACAACATCCAGCTTTTTTTTTTAAACTTACCTCTGCTGTGATGGAAAGCATTACAACGAATGAGGATGTTTTCATTCGTGGAAGAAAAAGCCGCACTGCATTTGCACGAAGAGTGTACCTACTAACAAAGAGGATAGGTGAAATACCTACCATCAATGTCAGTGGCTCTGTTTCGTTTATACTACTTCCAAAAAAGAAAAAAAAACCTTCGGGCTATAAACCTGCCATTTGGACCATCTTCCAATTAATTAAAAAAAAAAGTATCGTCTAGCGAACAACGCGGCAACATCGTCCACGGGGCTAGCTGGAATAGTTCATTTTTTGCCTTCCCTCTCGAAGGGATATTCCTGCGTGGGATGAGCTTTAATGGCGGTCGTTTCTGCGATATTTATGTGTGCACTTGGTGGGCGCAATATCGCATCTCCCGAAGTCCTATGCCTTCTCCCCCCCCTCCCCTCCCACAACCCCTTACCCTGAGCGGTCGAACAGCGTCCGGAAAAGAGATGTTAATACAGCCATTATCCGGCGTCGATTATTAGCCATGACTAACCAGTCGTTTCTCAACGACTAATGAAAACTGTCGCAGTTATTGGGACAAAGTTTCGCACGTTGCCACCAGGGCTATTTTTTTTTTTTTTTTCCACGCGTGTCCACGCGCACCGGATGTTCGGGAATTTCCTTTCTTATCTCTCGCCGGCCACGACGCCAATTCAAGTGACAAATGACAGCGGGCAGGCGGAGAAAAGCCCGCGAGGTTTAAAACTAGCAAGACCTGCCTTCAGGCAATAGCTGGCAAGGACGCGATCACGCGCAGCAAGGCAGCGATAAGTAGGGACACCTGATTTTCGCGATTTCATTTCATGTCAAGGTATTTCACAAAACACTGTAGCTTTTTCTAAGAGTCGTGGCTAGGGCCATGAAAATTTCGCTAAAAGATCCCGAGAGTAGCTGGAAGTCAAAACACTGTAGCATCGTCTGTGTTTCGTGATTGGGTGAGTTACTTTGAGGTGCATGTCGATTGTTACAACAACCAATCACACTAATTCAGTGCGGAAGCAAACTCGTCCTTAGTGGCTCGTGCAAACAAGGCGACGACTTCTCTCGCAGACAGCCGCCAATCACAAGGAAGAAACCGCTGGTGTGGGTATACCTTGTTGCAGTCTAGTAGGCGTTTAGATTTTTTCGCGAAAATTTCCTGCCCCTAGTCATGGCAAATTGTGAGGGTGCAGCAGTACGGTGACCACATTCTCATTGGCCCCGTCAAGAGCGGGACGACACCTCTCACCGACCTCAGCCAATAACCACAGGAGAAAAGCTACAGTATTTTGTGAAATACCTTGACACATTATGTATTCGCGAAATACAGGTGTCCCTAGCGATGAGTAATGAATAAATAACCATTAACGTTCTTAGGGAGATTTTGTTAAACAACTGGGGTGTAGCGTTTAGGCCCGCCACGTTCAAACTGCGCGCGTCATCGCGGGCCTCCGGCACTCCGCTCCCCTCCTCCACCCTCCTTTCCCCCCCCTCCTAGTGTTTGTTCAATTTGTACTCGTTCCCCCCACCCTTTCAATATGCGCATGCGCGCGCTGCGGCGCGAGTTTATAAATTCAGCTGCGGCCATGTTGAGGGCCTTCTTCTACTGGTAGCCTTGGTCAGGCTTTGTTGTCAGCAGTAGCTGACCAGTTGTTAATTTCACTAGCATGTAGTCCGAGAGCTTCGACTTAGTCTTCGTGCGTGTGCGACCTCAGGGGAGAAATGTAAGTTGGTTCGAGTCGTCAGTGAGGCGGTGGCCCTCACCCTAATGTAGAATCATTTATGTTTGAATTTGTTCTGTCTAAATTCCTTTTCGGCCGCCACCATCAAAAATTGTTTGGATAATTTGCTTTAAATTTAACTTAACCTTCGCTTCCATTTTTCTGTTTGTAACTGTCTCCCCCTGAGACGTCGTCGCACGTATTTGTTTGTTAAAGTTTTCTTAAAGAATAATGTAACTTCTTTCTTTCTTGTACCTGCACTTTGCAGTAGTTTGGTAAATTCAATTTTTGTAATATAACTTCATTCGTGGAAATTATGTCTCTTTTTGACGATCGTTGATTGAATCGCTTACTGAGTAGCCGGCTTACCCATTCAAATTATAATTGTCAACTAACTCGCTTTGTCAGAATTTGTTCTTGCTTTATGTATTCAACCTTGCATTGTTTAAGCTTAACATTATCAGAAATGTTAACGTAATATTAATTTTCAATTAATATTGAATTTGTTCATGCTTTATGTATTCAACCTTGCATTGTTGAAACTTAACATTATCATAAATGTTAACGTAATATTAATCTTGAATTAATATTGAATTTGAATAAAATGTGTTGTGTACCTGAAACCATTTACCTTGCTTACCTAACTGCTCCAGTCACGTAAACCCCAGTCCTAGCCAGGTTCTGGTCTCCCTCCAACCCTAATAGGCCCCCACCTATTACAGGGGCATCGAGCACTTTCGGGTACAAGAATCTCTCACAGCCAGTTCGGCTATCAGTTAGGCCTCTTCTCTAACACAAATATCACATAGACACTGTTAATCTCAGAATAGCATGGAAACACAAACTTTTGTAGTTTCAATGCAATTTTGACTCTACTGCTAAGACCCATGCGTAGAATTTTATGATTAGGGGGGGGATATGCCAATCAATAGGGAAATGCCTATTTTTATATTCAGAAAAAAATAATTATAACCAATAACATATTTAAGTTTATCAGTTATAATCAAATTAAATGTTTAAAATGATGATGTCTTAGAAAGTAGTATAATGTATTTTTTATATACCTTGTATTTTTCCTTCTGCAATGCGCTTTGAATAGTTTGCAATCTGACTCGGAGCTATCAAATGAAAACAGTGCTACCTTAGTAGCATAAACATTAGCATCTGTTAAGTGGACAAAATTTACGGACATAATGTCTCAGATGTTACACACTTTTATCGGGCAATTTCAATTTCAAGAGATTGCTCCATTTTAAAAGAATACTTTTACTACAGACGTATTGAATTTTTGCCTTCGTGGTTCAGTAAGTACACATTATAAATGCAGCACAAGTACAGCATAAGAACTGGTAACTCTTGCAAGTTTTTATTCACACGAAAAAATATTGAATATTTGTTAGAATATTAGATGTAAACCTCCGATATACCCTAAGTATGGACAAGTCAAACTTTACCCTAGAATTATTCTCACTATTTACCTTAATGTCACACAACACTCTACAACCACACTCTGCTCACAGAAGTAGACACATTCTACTCGCTCGCTGTCCTGCATGAAACTGACACGGGGAATCAGTCCTTTCATGCGTTGCAATGCTGCAATACATAATGTGTCAAAGAGCAAGCGGAAATCCCTTACTACAAAAAGGAAGCATTAAGAAAACAGGGAGTTTTTGAAGTGAAACGTCTTTGGTCGCGATGGGCATAACATTTCAAGGCCGAATTTTTTTGCAACGTTTTCGTGAAACATTGTTTTTTTTCCTAACCTAAGTTAAAACTATGAGTGTGCGGGATAGGTCTGGTTAGGGAAGACTAAGTGCGTCTCAGGCCGAAGCCTATACGCTCTAATGATGCAGCCTGGTCTCTGACATGCGGGATGCAAAAATTTCATGCATTAATAGCAAGCAGGTTGGTCACGGGAAACAGAAGGATGGTTCCGGAAGAAGAGTTGGACAGAGTACTACTAAGCAAAGGGCGGGAGCTTGGACATTGTTGTCCGCATTTCATTTGGTGGCACTGGTTATTTCGGGGGCGACTTTCGTCGTTTCCCGCCAGGCTGCCAGCCAGCTCGTGTAACTAGAAACTAAGGATGTAGTGTACGCCTGTGTATACATTAGTGAATTTAATTACGTTAATTAATCGCGCAATTTAAGCCGAAAACCCCGCGCTGTGTTATTTTTAGAAAATTGTCTTCTCTCTCTCTCTCTCTGTGTCGATTTACCATACACTTACTTACGAAACCTGGTTTGGATTGCCAAAGAAGTTTCAATATCACGTGTACTGAGTTACACGCCCTCTTTTTTTCTTCTATGGAAGTTATGTTTTACTAAAGCCCAAATATAACCAGATATTAATACCTTGGGTAAGAAATTTTCTGTAATGGAACCCACATCAAATATTGTAGCCGAAAAATGTTTTAAAATGTTTTAAAGTTATTACTTATTTCAGTAATGCCATACAAGTGAAACTTCTAACGCTCACGAAAATAAGAAATAAATGCGACGTCAGAATTATTTTTGCTTCGAAACATAAGCTTCACATAATGGATACGATATGCAACTACAAGTAAGTGGTTCTATGAGCGTGTATCGGGCTAATGTAGCTAATTAAATTTTATGGTCTAATTATTCAGAGACAAATCGGTATTTATAAATTCCCCGATGAATCACGTGAACTTTGATGTATAAAAATGTACAGCCACGAATTGAAAAGACTATTAGAATAATTCTTAGGCTTTAGAAGCGTGAGTTATCTATTATTTATTAATCGATAACAAAAATTATGTTGATGTTAGTTCAACAATGCTATACACTTTCATTTCAAGAAGTACCAACCAAGCTAAAAATTAAGAATATTGCAAATTATTGTATGACCATACAAACATAGCATTGTTACAACTGAGTAGCGTGTTAAGTTTTCGATCATCACAAGAGAACCACATACATCTTTATTCCAGTGTAACAGAGTACTGGTTGTGGGTTGGTTGAAAAGCGGAAATTTCTTTCGAACGAGCATGTTTGATACGCTCTCCGTAGTGTTTTTGAGACAGCGGGAAACACTATTCCCTCCACAACCCCCCCCGTCCCCCCCCAGGCGCTGTATAATTAGCAGAGATGGAATCACAGTTATATCTGTGGTCGTGCCAACCAGTTAGCTGTTTTTAACTGCCGCTTCTTGTCTACCCCCGAGTCGGGAGAGAAACAGAGAGGGGGAGAGAGGTGGAGAGAG
The DNA here is from genome assembly GCF_032445375.1 of Bacillus rossius redtenbacheri. Taxonomy (NCBI): domain Eukaryota; kingdom Metazoa; phylum Arthropoda; class Insecta; order Phasmatodea; family Bacillidae; genus Bacillus; species Bacillus rossius. The sequence continues at coordinate 2,579,980 of NC_086331.1, forward strand.
AGAGAGAGAGAACGATCGCATTCTTGCAGCATGCTCATTATTTGCGTTTCCCCCTCCCCCCAGCCGTATTCGCGCTCCAACCCTTGGAACAAACCTCAAGGTGGCTGCAGGGTGAACTTAGTTAACTACTTTACACAAAATGGCTCCCTTACTCCTTCAGGTGCCCTCCTGGGAAAATTATCTAATTCCTGCCAAAATCTTAAAGTCGCTCCCGGCTCCGGAGTAACAGCAGCAATTTAATGCTTCATTGTTTGACGCCACAACAAGAGCGGGGCATGGGGGCGGCATTCCTGCAGACTGACGGCGCTTAGCCCCAACTTAATTACTCCCCGGGCTACGCGCGGCGTCAGCGATTTTAACGACCAACAACGCAATTGTGTCGGCGCGCAAGCACCCAGCATTCATCTGTTCAAGCACGTCCATAGCTACCTCACAATCTGCACGGATGTATTTCTAAACTTTATTCCATAGCAAAGGGGGAGAAAAAAAAATTGGTTGTCTGTAAAGTCGGTTTACGGACGATAGTTTAACGTGACAACGTCATAACAAAACATTGATGAAACGATTGCATACTTTTATAAATAAAATTGAATCATTTTTATTGAATTATCACTATTTTGTATGGATACAAAGAAGCAGTGAAATGAAATCTACAATTTAATTGATAAATTTACTTTTATTTGCACTCATTAATTCAAATATGTTTATTACTTTAACAAAGGGATTATTTTAACTATAACTTTTATACGTGTTTGCTATTTAATTTCTTCCAATCTGTGTTATTCTGTTAAGGATAGGACGATGACAGGAAAAGTAGGAAACGAATGGGAGTGTTTCAATTTAATGTGCCTCGAAAAAGTCAAATCGAGGGTTGTTCCAATCGAGTGGAAGAGTGATAGATGCGGCGCAAGCGTACAATGAGCGTAACGGGACACAACGTAACGGGACAATGTGCGTAACGGGACAATGTGCGTAACGGGACACTTTCGTGCGTGCAGCCGGCGTTCATCGATTTATTGGACGTTGTCACGTCAAAAACAAAACAAATATTACAGTCACAACATCTTACCTTTTTTATTATTTGCTTGAATTTTATTACAACGTCAACGGGAAAGTAAAATAATTTTTTCGGGTCAATTCACAAAGATTAAATGATATTATACGCTAATACTGATTGATTTCAATTACCGGAAAGCATTAGATTATTCTCATTTGAAATAAATGCAGCCCACAGTATGCCAATGGAAGTCTGACTATAATGATTGTCTAGAATGAGATAAACATTGCTCAATTCAATATCAACTCTGTTTACTGCTTCGGGATGACTGTAGCCAATGGTTTACTTTTAAAGTGTCTACAGCTCACATAAACGCAAACAGTAGATACAATGACAGACAGAAAATAATGTAAATAAAGCCATTATTCAAGTGGTTTAGACTCAAAAGAATATGATAATGTAAGAAAAAGAAATTTTACTTTAATTTTTGAGTCTAAACCACTTGAATAATGGCTTTATTTATCCGGGTACAAGTTTTCAACAACTAGGCTTAATTTCAGAATAGAATCAGAAATTTCTATAATTTTGTTGCGCTTCCGATTTTTTGCAGGAACACTTAATAGTACCTAAAGAGATAGGTCAATTGGGAACAGCATATTGTACCGGCAATAATGCATGTTACTGTAGGCCTAGTGGGAACAGGATATTGTACCGGCAACAATGCATGTTACTGTAGGCCTAGTGGGAACAGGATATTGTACCGGCAACAATGCATGTTACTGTAGGCCTAGTGGGAACAGGATATTGTACCGGCAACAATGCATGTTACTGTAGGCCTAGTGGGAACAGGATATTGTACCGGCAACAATGCATGTTACTGTAGGCCTAGTGGGAACAGGATATTGTACCGGCAACAATGCATGTTACTGTAGGCCTAGTGGGAACAGGATATTGTACCGGCAACAATGCAGGTAAAACATTTATTAACAAAAACCAGCATGTTTTGTTCCAGCTGTCGAAAACTAGGTTGTAAAATAGGCAACTGTACCTACTATAATCTGCTGCTGTGAGCTCTAAATTGTTCAGTAATGTGACAAAGTATCGACTAGTATGTTGTCCTTGAAGGCCCGGCTACAAGTTTCCAAACCTGTGGGTGGTCCGTGTTCTTATTCTAATGTGTGACGTCACATTGTCGCACGGAAAACAGCCCGTCTACAGTTGTGATGTCCTATGTCTGAATCTATTGATTTCTAAAGTAGTTCCCAAAGCACAGTGGATACAGAGCGTCAAAATATTTCTTTTTGTTTATTGTTTTCAGGCATTGTAAATGAGCACGCATCTAAATTTTGAATATTCTGGATACTAAGCACACTGAAAAAATGAATTATTGTGTTCAGGCTTTGAAAAGCGCCGGTCGCAAACGTAGAACCCTGTCTCGATCTTCATGGATTCCTAGCACACCGTCCTTTATTTTCTATTTATCTCTTTGAAACAGGAACAGGAAACAGCAAATATCACGCGTGTTATTCTTCTTCGATGCTACCATTGAATATATATTTTTAAAATTTTATATAAACGTTTTTTAGATCTAGCCATGTTAATAAAACATTAATATGTCACTGCAAAATAATATTCACAGCACGTATGTAAACATAAATAATATGTATGTACTTGTTTCCTGTTTAGTTATTTCTTTAACATACAATTTTTTCCCTATAAAAACGAATTTCTTGTGTTATAGCTTACAAAAGTTTCTATGAATGTATGACAAAGTTCGTGCACAGATTTACACTGATCGACAATTTATATAACAGTGGCTGGTATTTTATAATTTCCGCTTTGCATGCATTTGATTGAATTCATATTAAAGTGGATTCTTTGAGGTACTTGAATTAATTTGGTGAATAAAATATTTATTTTATATTCAATTGGACCAATTTTTATTAAAATACAATAATTATTACACCATCTGGGATCAAACACCAATGGATTACTGATTTATGTGGCTGTTTTTAAATAATTGTGTAATATTTCAAGGAATTATTTTTTGCTTTCGGTTCTTTAAACAAAATACATTTGTGTGAAATATGTTCACGCATTTTTTTGACGAGCATAACCTCCCGCCTTGTCAATGCGCTGGCCCTCCACACAGCAACGGAAACAAAATACAAGAGAATGAGAGAGAGACAGAGAGAGAAAACGCGCGCGACCTTGAGACAAGCGATGCTATAGCGCTCTAGCGTGGGAGACTGTAACCACGTGTGCCTTCTTTTCGAAAGCAGAGCTGTCTGGCGGGGGAGCTTCCAACTACCTCAGTTGGGATTCCAAAACCGGCAGAATAAATGGTATCCCCTCGCGACTTCTATACGTTATATATATTCAATAATGCTACCAAAGGACACAGATTGGAAAAAAATGTTCAAGTTGACCAATGTATTCGGACCATCACCTACACCCAGTGGCGGATCCAGGATTTTGGTTTGGGAGGGGCTTGACCCAGCTGAGGCTAGGCTTTATCAAGGCAAACACTAAAACAATAGTGGACCCAGATGCTTTTGGAGGGGGCTTGAGCCCCTTAGCCCCCCCTCTGGATCCGCTACTGCCTACACCACTCATGACGTCAAAGGGTCGCGTGGACCTATCAGCGACCAGTGTCCGCCAGACACAACTTAGAACATTGTATTTGTAAACAGGCCTTAAAGGACAGCACCACTCACACAGCAAAAAAAAACTGTTTTAGCGATATATGTGATAGGTTGGAATCCAATCGTCAAGAACGTGTTGAACATTATATAGTATTTATTTATGAAGAAATTCAATACTATGCTGCAATATAACATAGCATTGTATGTACCACGGATTTTGATTTTTAGTTACCTGACCAGAAGATATTAGTGGGCTTGCACACTTATAGCTTCGAGTCAGGTCAATTATTGTTTGTTTTAAGAGTATAAAATACAACACTTAACCTTTTTGTTAGGTGCATATACATACCGGGATTTGTAATTACCCAACCTGAGGAATACTTCATCACTTAGTAACTGCAAATACTACGCCCAGTAAACTAACATATATTATACACTGTGTTTGGCTGGCGACAAGTACAACTAAATACAGTGCATTTGTCTAAGTCATATTTAACTTTAAGTGCCATCTAGCGGCACTAAGCGCAACTTCCTGCTCTGAGCGCTTAGAGATGTTTTATGGGTACCAACACAAATTTTTTAGCGGAACGACGGTGACCCAAGATTTCCAACCAATCACGTTCGACACATCTATGACGTCAGCGTGGAGAAAATTGTTGGCGGCTCCAAGAAGTTCAGGAACTGCCACTAGGAGCTCCACCTTTCGGACTTCTATTGCCGCGACGTATCGTATACAATTTCTTGGAAATACGGTATTGATGTTTTTTCCTGTTCACGCAATGGTGAAATTTTATTAAGTGTTTTTATTTGTATTATCAAAATTCCCCATTGCACGAGTCATTTAAAGAATGTGATGTGTTCAATTTTTTTTGCACTCCAATATTTTAACCCACAGCATAGCCAGTTTTATTCACCTGATGGTAGCTGATGATAGAAGAAAATTAGAAATCGAGCAACTTACTTCAAATGAGTGCTGACATAGAAGAAACTCTCATAATTCTTGCGTACGTCATCCACGCAGGTTATGGCGGCTACAAGAACGGCCGTAGCATTGTTGATGACGCTCTCTTCATCTCCATGACAACAGCTACTGCATCGTTAATGCTTTATTCACTTTCGGATCATAATCTAGTATTTCCGTAACTATTATATATGCTCTCACATTGTCACGGCATTGTTGGAAATAAATGCGAATTTGAAGGCTGTTAGAAATCTGTTGAATCGAAGATGGCTCGTACTACACACACACATCGTATCAGCTTGTTTCTAAAGCTACAACTTTAAGTTTCCCATGTAAATAAAAGTTGTTTGACGTGGAATAATACAATCTGTTCAAAAATGTATAGTAATGAATAGGGGCAGGCATTTTTCGCGAAAAAACCTGAACGTCTGCCAGACTGCAACGAGGTATACCCGCACGAGCGGTTTCTTCCTTGCGATTGGCGGCCGTCTGCGAGAGAAGTCGTCGCCTTGTTTTCACCGAGCCACTCAGGACGCGTTTGATTCCGCACCGACTTCATGTGATTGGTGTTGTGACAATCGACATGAACCTGAAAGAAACTCACCCAATCACGGAACACAGACGGTGCCACAATGTTTTGACTTTCAGCTGGGCTCGGAATCTTTTCCCGAAATATGCATGGCCCTAGCTAATGAAAAAACCACGTCGTTGCAGAAAGTTAATAGAGTTAGTGGCCGAGAAGCCGCCTGACTGGCTGGCTCGTGTCGGCGGCTGGGGCGAAGGACAAGTACAGCAGCGAAGCACTGGAGCCGATAAGCCCTCGGGCAGGAAGAAGCAGAGTGTTGCGCCCCTGCCCGGCGAGGAACACGTGCAACGGTAGTCCGTGCTTAAGGAATTAGAGGGTCGTGGGGACACATTACACTCGCCTTGCTTCTCATCTGTGTTCCTCGTCACCCCCCCTGCCCCGTCTCACGGCCATCTCGGCCCTTTACCCGCTCCTTCCTTCACAAACTTGTACGAAACTCCGCTCCATATCCTTACCTCGCCCCCCCGCCAGCCTGCAACCCCCTGCCCGATCCGCCATAATCCCATAGCCACGGAAAATTAATTCGCGCTGGCAACGCGCTCTATGTATGTTTCATGTGGCGCTGGAGCCGAGGCTGGGAGAGAACCGAGGCGCACGGAGCGTTCCGGAACGTTTAAGTGGTCTTTAAGAGATTGCGCGTTTTACGTCCTAGTTAGCAGATGTTCGCAGTCTGTACTTGGCGAAGGAGCGCGCCCCACCCCTCCATTACCGGAGCTCTCCGCGCGCGCCCAAATGAAGCCATCAAGCCACTTAGCATTAAGCACAAGCTAATATCTTGAGATTGTCCGGGCCCGTGGTTGTTGTGCGATGACCTCCGCTCGGCGACCGGAGCGGTTTAATTGCCCCGGCGGCGGCGCATATTGGAACGCAGCCGGCGCGCTCCCGGCCAGCGCCCATATTGCTCGTTAGCCGCGCGCATATACCACCTCTGGCTCTTCGGCACCAGCGGAGGCCATCAGTGCTGCATTGTTCCGCTGGCCTCCTTCGGGGCGAACTACCTTGTCACCAGGACTCTACACGAAACACCACTTTGATCTTAACTTGTCATTAGTAGAGACCGGAAAAATTCGCGGATTCATTTCGCGTTATGCTAGAACCCAAACACAATTATCTTCATATTGCTTCTATGATTGGCTCACAGTTTATCTGAAGGACTTTGAGCCAATGAAAAACCACCAACCAAAAAAGTATACAATCGGAAGCATCCTAGTTGACAGGCCTCACAATTCAGTGGCCAATGAGCTTGTGGCATTTTCCCGAGTATGTAGGGGATCGTGGAGCCTACCCTAGAGGTCAGTGAAGCAGCGAATTTTTCCAGTCTCTGCTTGTCATTAGGGCCGGTGATTAATCGGTGTTTAAGCACTGTAGCATTGTCTGTGTTTCGTGATTGGTTGAGTTTCTTCCAGGTGCACGCCCATTGGCGGCCACATGAATCACAGCAACTCTGTGCGTTCTGAATGGCCTAGCCAAATAAGGCAATGGCGTATCATGCAAAAGTCAGAAATACCGTCTTGCAGTCTAGTAAGTGAACAGATGGTTTCGCGAAAAATCACTGCATCTACTTATCATTAGAGACCCGTGAATTTCGCGGATTCATTTCGTGTTATGCTGAAATTCAAATAATTATACCTTAGTGCTGCTTCTACCATTGGTTCACTGTTAATCTGGAGGACTGAGGGCCAATTAGAGACCCCTCACTCATAGAAGTGTCGAATCACAGGCCACCCAGTCGAGACGACTCACAAGTCAGCAGCCAATGAACAGTTGGCATTTGCCCGAGTGTGTAGAGGATGACTTGATGTAGGTTTTTGGACATACGCCATTGCTAAGAACTTTTTCTGTTGAAAAAAAACTAATAAATAAAATAAATAAATAAAAATAAAAATACTCAAAAAATATACAAAAAACACACAAAATTAAGCAAACAATTGCTGTTGTCAACAAGGATATGAACACCACAAAATATTCCGAAACAGGAATATGGTCAGCAAACAAAGAAAAAACAAAGAAAAATGTACTAAGAGAACGAAAAAATCCCCACAAATGATGACAACACAAAAATATTGAAACCCAAAATAATTCAGCACAACAGTTGAAGCGAGACAAAAAACATGACAAAACGAAAAAACAAACAAATACAATAGTTTTACCTAAACAGAAACAAGCGACGTTTCGGGAACTGCTATCTGCTCCCGTCCTCAGGCAGAGACGCACATGGCACGGAAACACAGGTGCGACTGAGAAGGGGCTGGAAAATGAGGGTATTTATCAGAGAAAGGGCTACATCTTGCTCAGCCAATGACAGTTCCCGAAACGTCGCTTGTTTCTGTTTAGGTAAAACTATTGTATTTGTTTGTTTTTTCGTTTTGTCATGTTTTTTGTCTCGCTTCAACTGTTGTGCTGAATTATTTTGGGTTTCAATATTTTTGTGTTGTCATCATTTGTGGGGATTTTTTCGTTCTCTTAGTACATTTTTCTTTGTTTTTTCTTTGTTTGCTGACCATATTCCTGTTTCGGAATATTTTGTGGTGTTCATATCCTTGTTGACAACAGCAATTGTTTGCTTAATTTTGTGTGTTTTTTGTATATTTTTTTGAGTATTTTTATTTTTATTTATTTATTTTATTTATTAGTTTTTCTTCAACAGAAAAAGTTCTTAGCAATGGCGTATGTCCAAAAACTTACATCAAGTCATGCACTCCCATTGCACAAATCTTTTAAAGATAACATGTGTAGAGGATATTGGAGTCTATCCTGGAGGTCATTTAATCCGCGAAATTCACGGGTCTCTACTTATCATGTTAACATTTCATATTAAGTATTACGAAAACACGCACTCGTGTCTGTAATTTTTACATACTTATATGTCTTAAAAATTCCCATACATAACATTATGAAATCCATACTCGTCCTTTTAATGAACCAGCTAGGAAATAAATATAATTGACCGATAGTTGCAGTTTATTAAAACAAATGATTTCGCAGAATTTTTAAAGGTTTTTTTCGCTGAGTGTTAATTTAGTTGGTTAACCCCTTATCAGCATCAGTGACTTATCTCGGGTATATTTATTGGGTGAATCTAATGTGTCACGATACATCATGTGTACGGACGATTCCCTAAAAACTCTCACATATACTTAAATAACATCATAAATAATATTAATGAAATACGTTAAACATAACATCATAACACCTAAAAATGACATTAACATGTTAAACTTCTCAATAAAATATGCAATGACAATAGACGAAAAAATCGCAATGTTAAAATTATATTTAAAAGACGTTAAATAACATTTTAAATTACCCTTGAAGAAAAAAAATGCATTAACATTCAACAATAGCATAAGACCAAATATTGTAGTAGGACAATACAGGAAACTCAGGTCTTTTAACATGGCGACCTCGACACAGGTTTTCTATCGTCGTTTGAAATATTGTTATCGTAGAGCAATGAATTTACACGCCATATATTTGTATGAAAACAGCTTATTTTGAATCGAAACAAGTTTTCGTTATCTAAAAAAAATACTGATTAACGATCATGAAAAATGAACTAGCTTTGAACATGTGACAGATCATGAAACGTCCTTACATTAAAACCTGAATTTATGTTATGCGATCATTTTGTAAATAATTTCGTGAAACAAGAAACAAATTATAAAATTTTAATTTCTTAATTAGACGCTCAAAGTTATATATATATATATATATATATATATATATATATAAGAAAACTTCAAAAATGGTACTTTTTAGTGATAATGATCCGGAAAACACGATTTAGTGTTTTAATTCGCTAAATTAAATTTACTAACCATTTACAACATTACAAAGCATTTGAAATTAAATTAATCTAACCGCATCAACTGTTCAAAACAGTGAACTATTGTTATAATACTTGAAACATCGCAATACTGTTTAACAGTCATCAAATAGTATGAGAGGAATTCAAAAATACACTATACAGAATTTTTAAATTTTTTTTTAGAAGAACACCTATTCTAGAAAATTCATATTAAAAAAAATTAAAACAGCATTATATATAAAAATAATTATTTTGAATCATTAATGTTGCTGGTATGTAGTTACTTTACTCATACTAAGTAATTTAATTTAAATTTGTTTCCATAAAGGTAGTACACACTTTTTTTCCTGACATTTAGATTGTTTCCATAAAGGTTGTACACACTTTTTTTTCCTGACATTTAGATGCACACAGTAATATTCCTCTTATTTTAAACGTCAGTTGTAAAAAATTCACAAAGAAGAACCGAAATTCCGCTTAATATTAGGGGGAGGGGGGCAAAACCGTGGTTTTTCGGAATTTTATGTATACAGTGCATATTATATGCCTAGTGTAAAATAACAAATCCATCTGACTGAGCTGTGTATTTAAAGATATAATAACACTCACTTAAACAAATAACAAGTAATAATGTGGTTTTCTTTAACAACTGCGTTAAATGTAATAAAGTGTCATATAAGAAAAAGTAAAAAGAAATTGAATGGCCTGGGATTTGATCTCACGAACTCCCTTTTAATAGTCACGCATAATACCAAATTGTAATGAGGCCGCATTTACCAAAATTAGCCAATATTGATATTTTAGTAAGTGTAAATTTCACATTCTGATGCATATACTGTATGCAAATAAGATTATTATTTTCTTGTCACAATAAGAATTTTTTACTTAATAAAATATATAATATCATTAAATATTCCGCATTTATTTAATTTTTTTGCAATAAGTTTTACATAGTGGTGTTGCACGCGTATATTCGGGAGAAAAAATACGTTTTTTTAAAATTAGTATTTACAATTTTTTTTATTCAGAAATGTTTTTTATACATAACTATAAACAAGTTAGAAAAATTTATGTGAACTTACAAAATTGGTTACTTTTTGGAATATTTTTAATGTTAATAATAATTAGAAAATTAAAAATCAAGTCAAATAATAGTGTTGGGGTTTCTGATTTCCTAACTGGGTGTGGCATATACGTGTAGGTTAGGTTGGCTCCCTACCTCTTGCAATGCTACCGGCATGAAACGGTAATTGCTGTAATTTTTTTTTACTTTTGTGTTTGACTCCGACTACTCCAGACTCGTCATTGCTTTCGAGAAAATAAGAGAAACTCTAATTTCACAGTCAACCTTACAGTGATTGCTAAAAATCAAAATTTAAATCACCCTTTTAAGAAAATGTGCTGAACAACATTAAGCTAAGAATAACTTGGCCAAATAAGTTTTTACTTACGGAATCTTTACACCAGTGAAAAACATGACTGGCAATATCGTTACCCATTATTAATAAAGTATGCGTTACCATCCTTTTTGCTCATGTTGTTTCTAAACACTAAGCTTGAATTGATATTTAATTGTATATCACTATTAACCGCTTACATAAAAGGCTGTATTGTTGGAAAAAAAAACACATTCAATTCATTTTAGTAAATATGTACATAATTGAGTACTATATTTATGTATATCACATATGTTCGTATAAGCCTCTGCCTTAGTCACATACAGTACATTACGTGATATATATATATATATATATATATATATATATATATATATATATATATATATAATTATTTAACGATATGTGGAAGAAACAAAAATTAATAAAGCATTTGTATTAATATCAGCAGCCACATTGAAATATAGACATAAAAATAATCAAAATAAAGATTTTACATGGTTTTTAATATAATTCATTGTTTAGTATTTCAATATAATATTGTACAAGTTAAACCACAACCGATGTCTTCAATTATACATGGCTGCCAGCATAGTTATTAACATAGTATGCTATCGTTTTCAAATCACAGATCATGCATTGACTAAGCTGAGCTTGATTGACTCATTTTATAGTGCCCATATTGTTGAATAAACCAAGGCTCAGTTACAAGCATACTTGTAAAGAGATTTTTAACAACGAGGTCTCAACGAGGTCTACAATGAGTAGCTCTACGCGGAGGATTTATGCATGCTCTGGAGACAAATACAGCAGTATGTCTCCAAACCACGAGATGTTCGGTGCTCACACTCATAAATTGTACGTCTACTCTAAGATCTTACTTGGTAAGCTTTATGGTTACTATAGAGTTAATTTATTCGCATGGGCTAATCCTATATGAGCCATGAGTAGAGACCCAAAAAATTCGCGGGTTCAATGACCTCCAGGATGGACTCCAATATCCTCTACACACTCGGGCAAATGGCACCTGTTCATTGGCTGTTGACTTGTGAGTCGTCTCGACAGGGTGGCCTGTGATTCGGCATTTCTATGAGTGAGGGTCTCTAATTGGCCCTCAGTCCTCCAGATTAACAGTGAACCAATGACAGAAGCAGCACTAAGGTATAATTATTTGAATTTTAGGATAACACGAAATGAACCAGCGAATTTTTCGGGTATCTAGTCATGAGCCTTGCTGATATAACTCTGAGAACAATTATATTTTAATACTTAGTACCACAAAGACGCTTCAATAATGACTCACTTCGACAATCACAGAACGAAGATCACTGTCATTTCGCTAAAACTCCACTACACACACACACACACACACACACACACTACGCTATAAACATTGCTAAACGCACGCACTTGCACATAATTGTATTCACTTTTAGCAAAACTCCACTACACACATGCATTTTGCTAGGATCTCCAAGCTACAAATTTGACCACAAAAACATTAGACTACCCATGAGAATTTGGCCACAAAGATTCAACAATGTATTCGTCTACTAAATTAAGCCTAAACACGATCATTAGTAGAGCCACGGAAATTTCGCGAATTCATTTAGTCGCAAGCTAGAATGCAAACCTCCACACTGTCGCACTGTGTTCATGATTGGACCGCAGTTATCTGGACACGCCCCTCTACGACCGTGAGCCAACGATGCCCAGCTAGGAGAGAAGTAAGCGAATCAGGTAGTGTCAAATAACAAGGATAAAAATGTTCTCGATAAGAAATCAACCAATGGGAAAGTAAACATGGGTCGAGCACACCTATAACTTTGAATTCTATCCTGAGGCCAGAGGAATCCGCGAAATTTCCGGGACTCTAATCATTAGGAATTGACCTACATATTTGCATACCAGCATATACGTGCATTAGGCCGACATTTGCTTGTTAACGTTAACTTATTACCATATTTAGCTTACATAAGTGAATATAAGTAGTCATCTCGACACCCAAGAAACAACTGAGCAAGTCACGCACGACGCGGCGAGAATGCGAGACGTGGCTGGAGCCAGGGAACACTTGACTTGGACTTCATTTGGCACACGTGTGTGAAGCCTAGCCTGCGGGCCAGAGAACGGGTGCGAATGTCAGGTTTACAAAGATGAGTTGTTTGAGCTGAAAACGTATGGGATCGCGTAGAGACCTGCAAAATTCGCGGTTTCGATGGCCTTCAGGATAGACTGCACACACCCCTGTACACTCGGGTAAAAATAACGCAAGTTCATTGGCTGGCGACTTGTAAGTCGTCTCAGCTGGTTTGTCTGTGATTCGATCCTTCTTTGGTTGAGGGTTTATAAGTGGTTGAGATTCGTCCAGATGAACAGTAAGCCAATAGCAAAATTATCTAAGAGGTATATGTGTTTGAATTCTAGCCTATCACCGAATGAATCCGAGAATGTCGCAGGTCTCTAGCGATGGGATTGGGTCTAAAGTGGGGAAGGTTGCCCCCAGAGGCGCGACCTCCTGCTTCTAGGTGATGTGCTTCTATCGTGCGAGGTGTCTGCGAGGTCTGCGAGGCTGCAAGTTGCGTGGAGCGAGGTTGTTAAGGGTCGGACTCGCGTCACACGACGCCGAGGGACTCCGAGGGACTCCCTCGGAGCGACAGGAGCGACAGGAGCGACACCGCGACGGCCACGCGTCGCCGTCGTAAATCGACAGCTGCGGCGGCTGATCGACGACGGACGACGCTCGCCGCGCGTGGGAGGGGGGATGGGAGGGGGAGGGAACGGCTTCCGCCGGAGAAACTTTCGCGACACATTAAATCAGGACCGTTAAGGCTAGATGCGCAGATAAAACGCCTCCCTCTGCAGCGCAGTATTTTCGGAACGAAGATGGCGCAGCCTGGAGGAGGGGACTTCATTTCATTACCTTTGCCGCGGGCAGGGAAGCATTTCTCACGGCTTGAGGAACTGCCGGGGATTTCTCGCGGCCCCGGAGCAGAAATAGAAAACATCTCTCGGTCCGCGAGCTCTGTTCTCGACGGGGGGAATTATTCTCCCCCTTCCCCTCACCCCTCACCCCTCTGCCGACACTCGCTGGCTGATCTAACGCCCCAGGAATAAGGCCCGCCATCGCGTTAGAGAGGCTTCGAACTCTTCGGGAAAGCCTGCTCGCGCAGTCTCGCTTGGCGACGTACCACGACCCTAATATCTTGATTGTTGTTAAGTAAGGTGAGTAGTTTTTGCAACGGGGAAAAATTATTTAACGCCATATCTTGGACATACATATATATAACCCAGAATGTATAACAAAAATGGATAATTCATAAAACACACGGAGAACAATCCGATAAGCTCGAATGACCCAGAGAATGCACAGGAAGGAATAACAGCACGGCCTAACACAGAAGTCTGACAGCTATGGGAGAGATGCGACAAGAACAGTAAATTCTACAAAGAACGCGTCAGTTTATTGTCGGTGTGTTGACCAGGTTATCTGTTTGGCATCATCGTTGGGTTCCTCTGGCCGTCGCTGTGTGTCCAAGGTTGTTGTTTGTCTGTGTTTACTGATTTTGTTGCAACTGCCTCGTCGACTTCTGTGCTGTGATATTGTTCTGACTGTCTATAACGCACTTAACGTTTGACATCGGGTGATATATTGGCTTGTTTAATGTGTGTGTAACATTACTTTGTGTCCGTTATTCTGGTTTTCTTTACGACATAGAGTGAAAATTACGAGGTCTATTTGTAAAATAAGCTCCTTTTGGTCATACAAAAATAATCTTGTGAGAAAAAGTTTTTATGAACTTGTTTTAGTTTACTAAATAGCTACTTCACATCTTCACACAGTCGCCATTCAGTTCCAAGCATTTTTCGCGAAACTGCAACAGTTTCTTTATCTCCTCTGCATAGAAGTTCGCCGCCCGGAAATTAAACCAGTTGACAATCGTAATTTTGTAATTTTTGCTGTACGTTTTTAACCATATTTCATTAAATAAACCAAATTGATGTCCTTTTCGTCCGAAAAAAGGTAGCTATCGTTTTACGACTTAAGTTCTGAAATTACTTAAAGGTTATCCGGAGATGTTTACTGAGCGCCTGTACTTAGGCTACACGCATTGCGTATTCGAAGTACATGATGCCTACGGACCAGGCGTCCGTTCCATTCCCAGGCGACGGACTTCTGTGCAGAGGAGTCAAAGAAACGAATCATTAGTTTTTGAGGTGACAACGTCTAATAAATCGATGAACGCCGGCTGCACACACGAAAAAGAGTCCCGTTACGCACATTGTCCCGTTACGCTGTGTCCCGTTACGCTCATTGTACGCTTGCGCTGCATCTATCTCTCTTCCACTCGATTGGAACAACCATCGATTTGACTTCATCGAGGCACATTAAACTTGAAACACTCCCATTCGTTTCCTACTTTTCCTGTCATCGTCCTATCCTTAACAGAATAACACAGATTGGAAGAAGTTAAATAGCAAACATGTATAAAAGTTATAGTTAAAATAATCTGTTCGTTAAAGTAATAAACATATTTGCATTAATGAGTGCAAATAAAATTAAATTTATCAATTAAATTGTAGATTTCATTTCACCCCTTCTTTGTATCCATACAAAATAGTGATAATTCAATAAACATGATTCAATTTTATTCATAAAAGTATGCAATCATTTCATCAATGTTTTGTTATGACGTTGTCACGTTAAACTATCGTACGTAAACCGACTTTACAGACAACCAATTTGTTTTTAATTTGAGTTTTATTTTAATTTTTAGTTTACGTTACGAAAAAGTGTTTGGAATTGAATAACTAAAACAGTCAATAAAAACTTGTTCTGAGCACTAAATGGAGCTTAATTTACGACTAGCAATGACATACGTCTAAAATAATTATTGAAGTCAGTCAGAGTGAAATAATTGACGGTAGGTATTATGCAGAGTATGTACCTCGGCAGAAACTGCTCAGCTATAAATCACCCTCCCCATGAATAAGTCCGGTGGTTCGGGGGGAGTTTTACCAGTTGCCCGCAGTAGTCGGGGGTAGTAGGGGGGGGGGGGAGGGGCGAAGCAAGCAGCTGGCGGCCAAGTGCGGCCAAGTGCGGCCAAGTGCAGTCCAAGATGCCAAGATGTCTGCTGGCCGCGCGCGTAGCGGCACTTATCGGCATTTGATGGAGACAGATTCCCGCGCGCGGTCCCTGCCGAGACACAGCTGCACCCAGCCAATCAGAGCGGCGCGTGACGTCACCCAAGCCACGCCCACGCCTGACGCCACGCACGCACGCACGCCTGCCAGATGACGAACGTATCATTTTTTTATAAAACACACAATCAATTACAAGCCATAGAAATAGTTTGCTCTGGAAGTTAAAAATGGCAAGCCTCGGAATAAATCATTGTATCGATACCATTGATCCTGAGAAATTGGTTAAAAGTCGATATACAGTTGCCATGGGCACGCACATTTCCTTGAGCTGCAGTACAGTTGGTTACCACGACAGATCATAGATGGCAGCACGATACAAATTACTTGCACACCACGGTCATAGATAGGTCTGGCAACTTACCTTCATTCTCCGGCGGCTTAGTTTTAAATTTCGGTTATAGTTCAGCATTTTTTAATTAAGTGGGAGCTTTTTCGGGGTTGAATGCATTGCAATAGCTTGTAACTTCGCCGCAGTTGTCAGTTAAAAATAGGAGTGTTGAGAATGAAGATCCCAAACAAACTGGGATCTCCCATAAGAAAGCATGCTTTAAATATTAAGTGCATATTAAAATCAAGAATTTTCGATTGATATATATTTAATCTTCGAGCAAGTGCCATTCTTTAAAATGTGATTTTTGAATCCACTAATTATCTTTAATCTTACTAAGGGAAGTGTCCAAGTCGGGGCTCACATATTTGGCTTAAACTGTGTGAGTAGAGGCAGACAGGTGCCCCTTGCAACGTCTTGAAATATTTCATCTGAGTGTGCCTTAGGAAGCGGGAAAAAAGTTCTTTAAAAGATTTTACCCCGTATTTATAGACTATATCTTCCATGGTCTAAATTTCAATGGTTTGGTACAGTGGTCAAACGCATGGCCTGATAATCTGCGGATATGGGTTCGAATCCCGAAGAGTATGATTTTTTCGTTTTAATTTTTTTTGATTTCTCGCAATATTTAAGTTTTAATTACAACATTTAGATATATTTAAACAATGAAATAACATAATTAGGTGAGTTTTTTTAAAAATAAACATTTATGAAATATCTAGCAATTAATTATCTACTCTGTTTTTTATTTATCAGAAGATACCTTACATTTTTTTCCATTTTACAATTTAATAATACTTTTTTATGACAAATCACTGCAGACACGTGGTGAGACGCTGTTCTCAACTGCAGACACTGTTACAAAATGTAGGGAAAAGGTGTATGTAGTGATGGCCGACTATAGCTGCCAGAGTCATCTGCTAAAAATACACAAAAGAGAATATAGAAAAAAAAGAGATCAAATGGGGATGTAAGGACAACAAAACGTTGCTATTGGACACAAGTTAGAATCACAAACCACGTACAACAGTAAAGACAACACAAAAATATATCAAACAAGTCCTGTTTAAATATATTAATTAACAGTAAACTTTACTAAATTGAATATATTAATTTTAAATAAATACATTTAACTGTTAAATATATTTAATTTCTTAATTAAAAGTTTGATATTACAAGAATAAAAATGTAAAAAAAAATTGTCCCCAGTGGGATTCGATCCCGAGTCCCCAGATTTGCCAGACCACGTATCTGTGCACTTCTTTTAACGTAGGCTTGAATTACAACTGATTCTAATTGCTCTCAGTGACTGAGTTTCAGTTCGCTCGACCAGCACTGATCAACATTAAGCCAGATGTGATAACAGTCATTTGCATCTCAGTCGGAAGGACGAACAACCTCAGACTCTGCTTTCGGCAAATGAGCACGCGTAAAATGCTTGATTGTCCATAGATGTGTTGAGTCTAGCCTGAAGCGAATATATTGCTTGAAATTCACGTGCATTTGGAAAACACTCCCCCTACTGGTTGCCACGTCTATTCTAATAAAGTTAATGAAACGAAATTTATTATTAATGAAGACATGGTTATTGAGCAGATTTATTTCGCTCCAGTGAGAGCTCAGATGTTCTGCGCATAATCAGAGTCAATTATAAGCTACTCAATGTTAGAAATATTTCAAACAAGATGAAAGTGTGTGCTGAAAATGTTTGTACACCAAAGTGTAAGGCAAGGTGATTAGTCGTCAATGTCTTAACTTCGCCATTCGTAAAAATTAAGGCAAGGAAAAAATTAAAGTAATTGAACAAATTAAACTCGTAATGTGATAGTAATGACTAGAGACCTGCAAAATTCGCGGATTCATTCGGTGATAGGCTAGAATTCAAACACATATACCACTTAGATAATTTTGCTATTGGCTTACTGTTCATCTGGACGAATCTCAACCAATTATAAACCATCAACAAAAGAAGGATCGAATCACAGACAAACCAGCTGAGACGACTTACAAGTCGGCAGCCAATGAACTTGCGTTATTTGCCCGAGTGTACAGGGGTATGTGCAGTATATCCTGAAGGCCATCGAAACCGCGAATTTTGCATGTCTCTAGTAATGACTAGAGACCCGAAAAATTTGCGGGTTCATTTCGTGTTATGCTAAAATTCAAATAATTATACCTTAGTTCAGCTTCTGTCATTGGTTCACTGTTAATCTGGAGGACTGAGGGCCAATAAGAGACCCTCACTCATAGAAGTGTCGAATCACAGGCCACCCAGTCGAGACGACTCACAAGTCAGCAGCCAATGAACAGTTGGCATTTGCCCGAGTGTGTAGAGGATATTGGAGTCTATCCTGGAGGTCATTGAACCCGCGAATTTTTCCGGTCTCTAGTTATAAACCCTCAACCAAAGAAGGATCGAATCACAGACAAACCAGCTAAGACGACTTACAAGTCGGCAGCCAATGAACTTGCGTTATTTGCCCGAGTGTACAGGGGTATGTGCAGTCTATACTGAAGGCCATCGAAACCGTGAATTTTGCAGGTCTCTAATGATTGGTTATAGAGTATAATAAACGATAATAATATACTATTGAAACTGGCATGCTGTACTGAGCTTCACACGTTTCAGGTAAAAAAAAAGAGGGTTGTCTTTAAATTCGGTTTACGGACGATAATTTTTCGTGATAACGTCATAAGAAAACATTGATGAAAAATTGCATACTTAATAATTTTCAAATATTATTTACAGTTTTTTGCAAATTTAATTTAAAAAAAATTGTTTTAATATAA
Source organism: Bacillus rossius redtenbacheri (assembly GCF_032445375.1). Lineage (NCBI taxonomy): Eukaryota > Metazoa > Arthropoda > Insecta > Phasmatodea > Bacillidae > Bacillus > Bacillus rossius. The sequence goes on from NC_086331.1 coordinate 2,598,697, forward strand.
TTACGAACAATTAGTTATAGAAATAAACTGAAATCAAATCAATGTCAATAAATTGTTAATTTGAACAAATAAATCAAAATTTTTTTAATTGCTGCTTTTAAAAAGCCCGCCTTGACCTGTTTGATGTTATAGAAGATTTTCTCGCACGGAGGTTGGCCGGTTCTTGCACGCTCGGCTCAGGCGGAACGTGACAATGAGTCATGCTTTTTTCGTGCGTGCAGCCGGCGTTCATCGATTTATAAGTAGGGCCATGTAGTTTTCGCGAAAAGATTTATAGACCAGCTTTGTGTTAAAACACTTTAGCATCGTCTGTGTTCTGTGATTGGTTGTTTTTCTTTCCGTTGCATGTTTACTGTCGGTCCACAAATCACAGTCGTTCATTGCGGAAGCCAACACGTTCTGACTGGCCCGGCCAGACAGGGCGATGGCTTCTCTCGCAGGCGGCAGCCAATCGCAAGGAAACAATCGCTAACGCTAACATAACTTTTTGAAATCTAATAAGCGATCAGATTTATTCGCGAAAAACACCTGCCCCTATTTATAAGTAGAGATTGGAAAAATTCGCGCTTTCAGTGACCTCTAGGATAGACTCCACAACCCCCTACACACTCAGGCAAATGCCACCTGCTCATTGGCTATCGACTCGTGACGTATGTCAACTGGGACGATTGCGATTCGATACTTTTTTTGGTTGAAAGTTTTCCATTGGCTCAAAGTACTTCAGACAAACTGTAAGCCAATCACAGAAGCAACATGAAGGTACAGTTGTTTGGATTCTAGCTTAACGCGAAATGAATACGCGAATTTTTCCGGTCCCTATTTACAAGACGTTATCACGTCAAAAGAGGGTGGATTCGCTCAGAACGGAACTGCGGCAGACTCCGGCAGGCAGGGCGGACGTCTTGCGCCACAGGACTGGTCACCCGACAAGGGCGGAGCTGGAGGGAGGGCAAGACCCCGGCTCACCGCCGCACTCCACCCCAGATGTTTGCCATCCACTCTGCTCGCAAACCACTATTATTTCTAAGTTGGCCCCACTCGTCCCGCCCCAGCAGTCAGCCCCTCCCTCCCCCCTTACAAGAGGTATGCTGATGAGCCCCCACCCTGCCCGCGGAGGCATCTCAGCTCTGGCCAGACCGCCATCTTGCGTGGGCCCATCTGCACCTAGCTCCTTACCTTCTCGTGCGCCGAGTTCAGTTGCACACGCCCCTTCACCGCGGTGAACCAGATAACAAACACGGTCCTCGCCGACGTAAAAGAAAACGACGGTAGAGTAAACTCAAGACTGTGAAATGCAGCCTGACACGGGTCCCTGACTGCTGTTTTTAAGTTTTATAATTAGGGGCAGGCATTTTTCGCGAAAAGATCTGGACACTTGTTAGACTGCAACAAGGTGTACCCGCACCTGTGGTTTCTTCCTTGTGATTGGCGGCCGTCTGCAAGAGAAGTCGTCGCCTTGTTTTACCGAGCCACTCAGGACGCGTTTACTTCCACACTGGATCACTGTGATTGGTGTTGTTACAATCGATATGTACCTGGGAGAAACTCGCCCAATCACGAAACACAGACGGTGCTACAGTGTTTTAACTTTCATCTAGTCTCAAAATCTTTTCGCGAAATCTGCATGCCCCTATTTATAATACAGCTTACACCATATAAAACAGCAAATAAAATTTATACTTCGCAAATTTTTAAGGTTTTCCAGGTGATTCAGTCTTCGGAGCCGGTCTTTATTAGTGCTCTAGCGCCGAATTCGCATGACGCGTTTCGTAGATCAAGGTAGATCCACGATATTTTCGTGAATCCATTTCACTGCAGGTTGGACTCGACTTGCCTATACATCATCTAGCCTTTTTAGAGTGGCCTACTCATTGGTCGACAGCAAAGTCACATCCTTCTGTTGAGTGATCTCTAGGGCCATGCATATTTCGCGAAAAGATTCCGGAACAAGCTGAAAGTTAAAACACTGTAGCATCGTCTGTGTTTCGTGATTGGGTGAGTTTCTTTCAGGTACATGACGATTGTTAAATCACCAATAACAGTAATTCATTGCGAAATCAAACACGTCCTGAGTGGCTCAGCCAACTAAGGCAACTACTTCTCTCGCCAATCACAAGGAAGAAACCGCTGGTGCGCGTATACGTTGTTGCGGTCTAATAGGCGTTCAGCTTTATTCGCGAGAAATGCCTGCCCCTAGTGATCACTTCTCCTTGTTTATAACTACGTGGCTCAAGGTCGTGAAGGACGTGTCCAGATCACTGTAGTCCAATCATAGGCGAGAAGCAGATGTATATGTGCTTCAAGTCTACTTTGCTGCCCAGTGACTCCACAAAATAGTCAAGGTGACAACCGAGTTGAAAAAGTCACCAAAAATGGCACAAAACATTTACGGTGCTGTGATTTTTTCTTCAAGTTTATGATATAATACTACGCATTTGAAAGAACTTGACTCAGTTTTTGTAGGCGATTAAAGTTACGTTAAGCAGTTCAACATTTCTGGAATTTGGTTTAAACGAAGTGACGTAAGAACAGAAATCTTACATGCTCCTATGGAATATCTCTGTCTTGCAAGAAAAATTTAATATTTTTTCAAAATCTATACAGCGTATGGAACATTTAGTGTCATATTGATATAAATAGTTATTTTTCGTACGAAGCTACAGTATATTTCAAAACAATGTAGCTTAGTCACACCAATTTTATTGGATGAATAATTTTATTTTAGAGCAAGTCAATTTCAAAAGTAGAGTAACCGCATTATTATTCACCCACTGGACTTATTGTTTCAAAGCCAAAATAAGTTGTAATAATTATTTTACCACAATATACAATTCCATCTAGGTATAGACTAAATATTTTGTAACCTTGGTACAGTAAATATCAACATTGGGTTCACTAATACGAGATGAAAAGATTTCTTAAGTCAACAGTTTTATGTGGAAGTGCACTAAAAATTATGTGTAGGGGCATGCAGATTTCGCGAAAAGATTTCGAGACTCGATGAAAGTTAAAACACTTTAGCACCGCTTGTGTTTCGTGATTGGGTGAGTTTCTCCCAGGTACATATCGATTGTAACAACACCAATCACAGTGATTCAGTGCGAACGTAAACGCGTCCTGAGTGGCTCGGTCAAATAATGCAACGACTTCTCTCGCAGACGGCCACCAATCACAAGGAAGAAACCACAGGCGCGGCTATGCATTGTTGCAGTCTAATAAGTGTTCAGATATTTATGGAAAAGTGCCTGCCCCTAATTAAAGGCAAGTGAAATTAACTAATGATCATAGTATTAAAAAGGATTTACGGTGTTTGAAGCGTGATTGGTCGGTAAACAACCCTCCAAACAACTCTCGGAGATGAAGTGCAGCGTGCAACGTGGACGTTAATGAGCAATGACGGCCGCTGCGAGGCAGATACAGAGAGACTTGTACTGATGCTTCCCGGAGGTCGTATCAACCCTCCGTCTCCGGCGAGGAAGATGGACGTGTCTCTGCAAGGAGTCGCTAAAAAGAGAGCGCTGTTAATTTCGGGAGGTAAATATCAGCTGCCTGGACGAACACAGACAACTGGTAATTAAGTTTTGTGAATACATTAGAAAATCTCCGGCGGAGATGTTACTTTTCTTCTCGGCTCGCCAGGGGAGTGGAGGAAGGTTCTTAAATTAAATCGCAAGCTCCTCCATACGTGTACAAGGTCTTGAAGATGAGGAAAGTTGGGCAGCAGTCATAATTTGACATACGAAATGACTTCTGAGACAAGAATGTCTGCAGAGCGAGAGAGAGAGGGAAGAAGGCTGCTCGGGTGGAGAGAGAAAGAAGGAAGGATGGAAGTCATTGTTGCAAAGGAGAAAAAAACTTCCCCCGGCGTCTGCGCGTGTGGCGTCGGCCGTCGCGGATGGGACTCGGCGCTAATTGGCTCGCAAGTCGCAGCTCGACGTCCATGCTGACTTCAACTCGTCACGATAGCGGGACGCAGTTATCAGCAATAAGACGTGGCAATCCCGTGGTGCAAATCAGTTCGCGCAACTGGAGACCAGATGAAACCAATATTTATTGACGTGACAACGTCTAATAAATCGATGAACGCCGGCTGCACGCACGAAAAAAGTCCCGTTACGCACATTGTTCCGTTACGCTGTGTCCCGTAACGCTCATTGTACGCTTGCGCCGCATCTATCTCTCTTCCACTCGACTGTTTATAAAGTGAAGTGAAAAGTTAATGTGGTTTTCATTGCTTATTACAACAACAATTTCGGCAATAAAGTTTAATTTTTCTTGCATTTTAAAAATCTGATTACTAGTATAATTTCAAGTATTTATTCTTTTATTATTAAAATAAAAATGATTCAATTTTATTCATAAAGTATGCAATAATTTCATCAATGTTTTGTTATGACGTTGTCACGTTAAACTATCGTCCGTAAACTGACTTTACAGACAACCCCCTTTTTTAGTAACACGCCAGACTTGAAATACCAAAAACTAGCTAAACCATAAATTATTGATCAATATGATTTCGATGCCGCGGCTATCGGTGCAGGTGATAATATTTCAGATTACTTTTAAATTTTTTAACCTTAACAGTATTAACGGATATCCTACGGACATCATTTTTTTTGTAATATACTTTATTTAAGTATAGAATATATCTTGAAAAATACTGGAATGCCTTATGGATATTGCTAATGATCTGAAGAGTTGTCATAATATAAAATATATAAAACACATTTCTTTTACACAACAAATATGAGCCAATGCAAAATGAGGTTGCTTTAAATAAATGTTTATTTTAATGTAAATTTGTAGTTAAAGAAGCATGCGCTCTCATTTAAGAGGCCATTTCATCACTCGTAAACGTTTTTTTCTGGGGAAGTACCTATGATAAGAGGCGAGACAATGTGACTAATATCGATAAAACTGAAATAACACCGCCAATACACCGTGCAACAACGAAATGCTAGATAAAATAATGGAATATAACAGATACATATAAATTATCTAATTTTGTTAATTAAAAAGGAAAATCAAATGCTTAAATATTTAATTTAGGCATATATTTTGACACTCAAACAATTTTGTTCTATGTAGGCCCCACAAAAATATATGCAATTGTGTGAATGGTTTTTTCAAAGTTTACTGGATAGGAGAAAATTAAAAATTATATTTTCGTTAAAAGTAACGTAATCAAGAGTTAAGTTAGTAAAAACAGTCAACATCAGAGACATCATAAGGGAATGCATAAGGAATTGACATTCCAACATTAAACATTGTTTTTATATTAATAGTTTTGTAGTAATGAGGCTGTAACAAAAGGGAAAATTCAAAATAATAAATTTGTTTTATCACGAAGTGATTTGTTAGTGGTAGCATATTATCATTGTTACTAATAAACCGGTTTGTGTAAACTTAAAAACTTCTTTCTTGTAAATTAAAACTATTTGGGAAGGTAAATATTAGTTTCTAAATACTTCTTAGCAGCCACAAATATTTATTGTTCAATGTAACCTGGCAGCTGATTGACGAATGAAGCTGCATGGAATCACTCGAACTACGAAAGTGAATACACACATAAACAATTTGACCACTTTAAAATATATTTATTTACTTCAATTACCATCAATTTGTAACATTCCCATACTGAATAAATCCCCACGAAAAAATTTGAGATGGTAAACGCGAAATGAATGAGGGAAAAAAATGAATAACGGGGGAATAGAAATTATAGAAACTTCCAAACAGATCACTATGAAATTTTTTTTTCTTCTGAGGAGTAGGTTTAGTTACTTCCGATGACCACAGAAACGGGGTATACTTATTGTGTACTATACAAATGTATATAGTACTAGATATGATAGCTCATGAAGGAGAAGTGTTGACCTTGCATGTACAGCCAAGTTCAAAATATTAGCCTATGATCTTAGTGTTGAGCAATGAACAATATAAAAGGGCTTGATTATGTATGAACAAGGGGAGGTATTTTTCGCGATAAAATCTGAACGTTCGTTACCATGCAATAAGGTTAGCCCGCGCCCGTTATTCCTGTCTTGTGAGCAAGACTTACCTTGCTTGGCCGGGCATCTGAGGACTGGTTTGCTTCGACACAAAACTTCTGTGATTCGTCTGCCAACAGTAGACACACGCCTGAAACAAGCTCAACGGATCGCGAAACACAGACGAAGCTACACTGCTGGTCCAAGTTTTTTTCTTCACAAAAAACACATGGCTCTATGCTTAAGACCTGATAAAATTCTGTTTTTTTTTTTTTTTTTCGCCTCTTGGCCGCAGGCTAGGCTGCACAAGGGTGTGCAGTGTCAAGTCGAAGTCTCGTGTTCATTGGCTGCAACTGTATTCCACCTTCTCTCCGGGGCGCAAGTGGTTGGTCAGCTGTTTTTATAGGTGTTTGTCTTCGCAGAGGCATTAAAGTCCGCCCGCTTGCTCTGGTGGGCGGGGGACCCGGGTTCGATTCCACAGCGTCTCCCTGGGCTCAGGACTTCCACCTTCATCCCGCGGAAGGCAACGGCAGACCACCGCGGGATCACCCTGCCACGGCAGGCATAGTGACGTCACGGCTACCACCACTGTGACCACGACACCCAGCCACGGGTGAAAAAAAAAGACTCGTCAGCGACACTGAAATCGCGTGGATCCATTTGGTCGCAGGCTAGAATGTAAGTCTTCCTTCTCGTGCACTAGTTGATTATTGGACCGAAGTCATCTGGACACGCCCCTCTGGACCGCGAGGCAACTATTCCCGGCTAGGAGAGAAGCAAGACGATCCGGCATTAGCTAAGAAATCATCCAATGGAAAAGCAAACGTTCGTAGAACAAACACGAGGTTTGAGCTTTAGCTTGTCGCCAAACGAGACTCTAGTCGCTGGATCCAATCCTTCAATTTTGATATAATTGCAAAAGTAAGCTAGGTGTGAAAAAAACTTTCAATCTTAATTGCCTTCGAACAGTATTATGAATCGTGCATGTATAATTAGAGCACTCGAGTGAAGTAGCCTAATCGTGGCTCTACTAACGATGAATTGCCGTGTGCTTGGTCGCGAGGCAATGTTGCGACAGGCGAAGGCACACGATGAGCAGGGGGCGGAAACAAGCAGTGCTCGCTTAATCGCGAGCAAACCACAAGCCCCCCCCCCCCCCCCCCCCCCGGCAGGCGAGCAAGCCGCGGTGATGACGTCGGCTTGAAGATACTTCGACAGGCGTCGGAAGGCGTCCCCCTGCTAACAAGGCAGGAGGGTCTGTAGCGAGGCGCTCGTCAGGAGCCACAAACCGGGCGAAACTTGCACAATTTGCTCTCCGCCAGCCACGTCTTCTTTATTACCCGCCGCCCTCTTCACCATCCCCCCTCCCTGCCACGGAATACAAACACGGCTCGGCTGCGACACCGAGTCCCAGCAATCCCGGGTTAAAAAATGACGAGGGCCAGAGCACAGAGCAGCGTCTGCGCTAGCGAGGCGCGACGAACAACCGCACTTCCAAGAACACGCGCGTGAGTAGCAGCCGTGGTCGACGAACAACCGCACTTAAAAGAACACGCGCGTGAGTAGCAGCCGTGGTCGACGAACAACCGCACTTCAAAGAACACGCGCGTGAGTAGCAGCCGTGGTCGACGAACAACCGCACTTCCAAGAACACGCGCGTGGGCAGCAGCCGTGGTCGGCGAACAACCGCACTTCCAAGAACACGCGCGTGGGTAGCAGCCGTGGTCGGCGAACAACCGTACTTCCAAGAATTCGCGCGTGGGCAGCAGCCGTGGTCGGCGAACAACCGCACTTCCAAGAACACGCGCGTGGGCAGCAGCCGTGGTCGACGAACAACCGCACTTCCAAGAACACGCGCGTGGGCAGCAGCTGTGGTCGGCGAACAACCGCACTTCCAAGAACACGCGCGTGGGTAGCAGCCGTGGTCGACGAACAACCGCACTTCCAAGAACACGCACGTGAGCAGCCGTGGTCGACGAACAACCGCACTTCCAAGAACACGCCCGTGAGTAGCAGCCGTGGTCGGCGAACAACCGCACTTCCAAGAACACGCGCGTGAGCAGCCGTGGTCGACGAACAACCGCACTTCCAAAAACACGCGCGTGGGCAGCAGCCGTGGTCGACGAACAACCGCACTTCCAAGAACACGCGCGTGAGTAGCATCCGTGGTCGACGAACAACCGCACTTCCAAGAACACGCGCGTGAGCAGCCGTGGTCGACGAACAACCGCACTTCCAAAAACACGCGCGTGGGCAGCAGCCGTGGTCGGCGAACAACCGCACTTCCAAGAACACGCGCGTGTGCAGCAGCCGTGGTAGACGAACAACCGCACTTCCAAGAACACGCGCGTGAGTAGCAGCCGTGGTCGGCGAACAACCGCACTTCCAAGAACACGCGCGTGGATAGCAGCCGTGGTCGAAGAACAAGCGCACTTCCAAGAACACGCGCGTGGGCAGGAGCTGTGGTCGGCGAACAACCGCACTTCCAAATACACGCGCGTGGGTAGCAGCCGTGGTCGACGAACAACCGCACTTCCAAGAACACGCGCGTGGGTAGCAGCCGTGGTCGACGAACAACCGCACTTCCAAGAACACGCGCGTGTGCAGCAGCCGTGGTAGACGAACAACCGCACTTCCAAGAACACGCACGTGAGCAGCCGTGGTCGACGAACAACCGCACTTCCAAGAACACGCCCGTGAGTAGCAGCCGTGGTCGGCGAACAACCGCACTTCCAAGAACACGCACGTGAGCAGCCGTGGTCGACGAACAACCGCACTTCCAAGAACACGCCCGTGAGTAGCAGCCGTGGTCGGCGAACAACCGCACTTCCAAGAACACGCGCGTGAGCAGCCGTGGTCGACGAACAACCGCACTTCCAAAAACACGCGCGTGGGCAGCAGCCGTGGTCGACGAACAACCGCACTTCCAAGAAAACGCGCTTGGGCTGCAGCCGTGGTCGGCGAACAACCGCACTTCCAAGAACACGCGCGTGGGTAGCAGCCGTGGTCGGCGATAAACCGCACTTCCAAGAACACGCGCGTGGGCAGCAGCCGTGGTCGGCGAACTACCGCACTTCCAAGAACATGCGCGTGGGCAGCAGCCGTGGTCGACGAACAACCGCACTTCCAAGAACACGCGCGTGGGCAGCAGCCGTGGTCGGCGAACAACCGCACTTCCAAGAACACGCGCGTGGGTAGCAGCCGTGGTCGACGAACAACCGCACTTCCAAGAACACGCGCGTGGGTAGCAGCCGTGGTCGACGAACAACCGCACTTCCAAGAACACGCGCGTGGGTAGCAGCCGTGGTCGACGAACAACCGCACTTCCAAGAACACGCACGTGAGCAGCCGTGGTCGACGAACAACCGCACTTCCAAGAACACGCGCGTGGGCAGCAGCCGTGGTCGGCGAACTACCGCACTTCCAAGAACATGCGCGTGGGCAGCAGCCGTGGTCGACACACAACCGCACTTCCAAGAACACGCGCGTGGGTAGCAGCCGTGGTCGACGAACAACCGCACTTCCAAGAACACGTGCGTGGGTAGCAGCCGTGGTCGACGAACAACCGCACTTCCAAGAACACGCGCGTGGGTAGCAGCCGTGGTCGACGAACAACCGCACTTCCAAGAACACGCGTGTGAGCAGCCGTGGTCGACGAACAACCGCACTTCCAAGAACACGCGCGTGGGCAGCAGCCGTGGTCGACGAACAACCGCACTTCCAAGAACACGCGCGTGGGTAGCAGCCGTGGTCGACGAACAACCGCACTTCCAAGAACACGCGCGTGGGTAGCAGCCGTGGTCGACGAACAACCGTACTTCCAAGAACACGCGTTTGGGCAGCAGCCGTGGTCGACGAACAACCGCACTTCCAAGAACACGCGCGTGAGTGGCAGCCGTGGTCGACGAACAACTCACTTCCAAGAACACGCGCGTGAGTAGCAGCCGTGGTCGACGAACAACCGCACTTCCAAGAACACGCGCGTGAGTAGCATCCGTGCGCTAGAAGTGAAACTTCACAGATGGACTGGTAGAGGAGCAAGTGTGCGAGTGCGCATGTACGAGATTCTTTTGATGTATTCAGTTTTTTTTTAAAAATGGATCTTAAATAATAATAAGCATAGATTATTAATGGTTAAACTTATTGTTACGAGTGGGGAAACACAGGTCAGGAAAATATAGCCTAATTAATTGATTGCAGTCTTATTTATCAGCTAATATTTACACCACTAGTTAAATTGAAACAATTTAAATGTTTGTTCACAAAAGAGTCATTTTAATAAGTCCACTAATCGCTCTCTGCATCGCACCCCTCTGCATCGCACCCCTCCCCCAGGCTGGCGGCCGGCTAGATGGCCAGCCTAGTCGCTAGCAGCCTCGTAACAATATGATAATACTGGCACAGAAATTTCATTGAAATTTCCAAATATTGAAAGAAAATAGTAGGTAAAATGTGAAACAAGGCATACACAGAATGTTTACAATAGTGAAATCCTAAATTTAAAAAAAATATATTGAAAATATTTTGTCACACTAGTTGTATTAATGCCCTTCAGCTGTAGTATTTTCAAGCTAACCTGATATACAAACAAGGAATGGACAATTTAATTCGTCATTATGTAAAAATTAAACACATGTAGGTTAGAAATACGTTGATACAGTGAAAAATTTGTTCCGAGGAAGTTTTCCTGAAATCATTGCACAGATTGCACAGGAATGATTTTCTTTAAATTACGGTAAATCGTTGTTCAGAATTCTACCAAAACTAACAGAATCGATCGTTTACTTTATCAACAAAACTTTTAATACTAAGTTGCACATATTACATGAATATACATGAACACACTTCTGTTGGGCTCAATGTATATTTTGATAGGGGTTGATGTTATTTCAATAATTGTAAATACTAAATATTGTTTTTGAAGTAAGGCTAAAATTGCTTGATTTGAACGGTGTAGATGGTTAAGTACGATGAGAAACTTATTGATGTGACAACGTCTAATATATCGATGAACGCCGGCTGCACGCACGAAAAAGTGTCCCGTTACGCACATTGATCCGTTACGCTGTGTCACGTTACGCTCATTGTTCCGTTACGCTGTGTTCCGTTAAGCTCATTGTTCCGTTACGCTGTGTTCCATTACGCTGTCGGCGAGTGAAGTAATAATAGGTTATGTTACAATTGACTAAAAAATTATGGTGGTTCATATAATTGATGATAGATATTTGATTACAGTTTATTTATATGAAAACTTGTTCATAAATATATTTAAACGTTATAGCTAAACGCCAGTTTTTAAAATTAATTACAAGTCATCTACACGTGAACTGTTTCGTCGAATGTTTATAAAGAGAAGTGAAAAGTTAATGTGGTTTTCATTGCTTATTACAACAACAATAATTTCGGCAATAAGGGTTAATTATTCTTGCATTTTAAAAATCTGATTACTAGTATAATTCTAAGTATTTATTCTTTTAATATTAAAATAAAAATGATTCAATTTTATTCATAAAAGTATGCAATCATTTCATCAATGTTTTGTTATGACGTTGTCACGTTAAACTATCGTCCGTAAACCGACTTTATAGACAACCAATTTTTTTTTGTATGTGACAGAGAAATGCCCGGGTAGGCCGCCAGCATGTTCGTCGGCATTGCCTGAACAATGCTAGCAATGCTGCTGTGTCCGCCTGTGCTGTCGCGGTTATGGGGTCCAGTCACATCGCTGGGTTCGCCTGTCGTTGTCTGTCTTTGTTTACTGTTCTGTTAGCCCACTGTGTCCGTCTGTGCTGTCGTGGTTGTGGGGTCCAGTCACATCGCTGGGTTCGCCTGTAGTTGTCTGTCTTTGTTTACTGTTCTGTTAGCCCACTGTGTCCGTCTGTGCTGTCGTGGTTGTGGGGTCCAGTCACATCGCTGGGTTCGCCTGTAGTTGTCTGTCTTTGTTTACTGTTCTGTTAGCCCACTGTGTCCGTCTGTTCTGTCGTGGTTGTGGGGTCCAGTCACATCGCTGGATTCGCCTGTAGTTGTCTGTCTTTGTTTACTGTTCTGTCAGCCCACTGTGTCCGTCTGTGCTGTCGTGGTTGTGGGGTCCAGTCACATCGCTGGGTTCGCCTGTAGTTGTCTGTCTTTGTTTACTGTTCTGTTAGCCCACTGTGTCCGTCTGTGCTGTCGTGGTTGTGGGGTCCAGTCACATCGCTGGGTTCGCCTGTAGTTGTCTGTCTTTGTTTACTGTTCTGTTAGCTCACTGTGTCCGTCTGTGCTGTCGTGGTTGTGGGGTCCAGTCACATCGCTGGGTTCGCCTGTAGTTGTCTGTCTTTGTTTACTGTTCTGTCAGCCCACTGTGTCGGTCTGTGCTGTCGTGGTTGTGGGGTCCAGTCACATCGCTGGGTTCGCCTGTCGTTGTCTGTCTTTGTTTACTGTTCTGTTAGCCCACTGTGTCCGTCTGTGCTGTCGTGGTTGTGGGGTCCAGTCACATCGCTGGGTTCGCCTGTAGTTGTCTGTCTTTGTTTACTGTTCTGTTAGCCCACTGTGTCCGTCTGTGCTGTCGTGGTTGTGGGGTCCAGTCACATCGCTGGGTTCGCCTGTAGTTGTCTGTCTTTGTTTACTGTTCTGTTAGCCCACTGTGTCCGTCTGTGCTGTCGTGGTTGTGGGGTCCAGTCACATCGCTGGGTTCGCCTGTAGTTGTCTGTCTTTGTTTACTGTTCTGTCAGCCCACTGTGTCCGTCTGTGCTGTCGTGGTTGTGGGGTCCAGTCACATCGCTGGGTTCGCCTGTCGTTGTCTGTCTTTGTTTACTGTTCTGTTAGCCCACTGTGTCCGTCTGTGCTGTCGCGGTTGTGGGGTCCAGTCACATCGCTGGGTTCGCCTGTAGTTGTCTGTCTTTGTTTACTGTTCTGTCAGCCCACTGTGTCCGTCTGTGCTGTCGTGGTTGTGGGGTCCAGTCACATCGCTGGGTTCGCCTGTAGTTGTCTGTCTTTGTTTACTGTTCTGTTAGCTCACTGTGTCCGTCTGTGCTGTCATGGTTGTGGGGTCCAGTCACATCGCTGGGTTCGCCTGTCGTTGTCTGTCTTTGTTTACTGTTCTGTTAGCTCACTGTGTCCGTCTGTGCTGTCGTGGTTGTGGTGTCCAGTCACATCGCTGGGTTCGCCTGTAGTTGTCTGTCTTTGTTTACTGTTCTGTTAGCTCACTGTGTCCGTCTGTGCTGTCGTGGTTGTGGGGTCCAGTCACATCGCTGGGTTCGCCTGTCGTTGTCTGTCTTTGTTTACTGTTCTGTTAGCTCACTGTGTCCGTCTGTGCTGTCGTGGTTGTGGGGTCCAGTCACATCGCTGGGTTCGCCTGTAGTTGTCTGTCTTTGTTTACTGTTCTGTTAGCCCACTGTGTCCGTCTGTGCTGTCGTGGTTGTGGGGTCCAGTCACATCTCTGGGTTCGCCTGTAGTTGTCTGTCTTTGTTTACTGTTCTGTCAGCCCACTGTGTCCGTCTGTGCTGTCGTGGTTGTGGGGTCCAGTCACATCGCTGGGTTCGCCAGTAGTTGTCTGTCTTTGTTTACTGTTCTGTTAGCTCACTGTGTCCGTCTGTGCTGTCGTGGTTGTGGGGTCCAGTCACATCGCTGGGTTCGCCTGTAGTTGTCTGTCTTTGTTTACTGTTCTGTCAGCCCACTGTGTCCGTCTGTGCTGTCGTGGTTGTGGGGTCCAGTCACATCGCTGGGTTCGCCTGTCGTTGTCTGTCTTTGTTTACTGTTCTGTCAGCCCACTGTGTCCGTCTGTGCTGTCGTGTTTGTGGGGTCCAGTCACATCGCTGGGTTCGCCTGTCGTTGTCTGTCTTTGTTTACTGTTCTGTCAGCCCACTGTGTCCGTCTGTGCTGTCGTGGTTGTGGGGTCCAGTCACATCGCTGGGTTCGCCTGTAGTTGTCTGTCTTTGTTTACTGTTCTGTTAGCCCACTGTGTCCGTCTGTGCTGTCGTGGTTGTGGGGTCCAGTCACATCGCTGGGTTCGCCTGTAGTTGTCTGTCTTTGTTTACTGTTCTGTTAGCCCACTGTGTCCGTCTGTGCTGTCGCGGTTGTGGGGTCCAGTCACATCGCTGGGTTCGCCTGTAGTTGTCTGTCTTTGTTTACTGTTCTGTCAGCCCACTGTGTCCGTCTGTGCTGTCGTGGTTGTGGGGTCCAGTCACATCGCTGGGTTCGCCTGTAGTTGTCTGTCTTTGTTTACTGTTCTGTCAGCCCACTGTGTCCGTCTGTGCTGTCGTGGTTGTGGGGTCCAGTCACATCGCTGGGTTCGCATGTAGTTGTCTGTCTTTGTTTACTGTTCTGTTAGCTCACTGTGTCCGTCTGTGCTGTCGTGGTTGTGGGGTCCAGTCACATCGCTGGGTTCGCCTGTAGTTGTCTGTCTTTGTTTACTGTTCTGTCAGCCCACTGTGTCCGTCTGTGCTGTCGTGGTTGTGGGGTCCAGTCACATCGCTGGGTTCGCCTGTAGTTGTCTGTCTTTGTTTACTGTTCTGTCAGCCCACTGTGTCCGTCTGTGCTGTCGTGGTTGTGGGGTCCAGTCACATCGCTGGGTTCGCCTGTCGTTGTCTGTCTTTGTTTACTGTTCTGTCAGCCCACTGTGTCCGTCTGTGCTGTCGTGGTTGTGGGGTCCAGTCACATCGCTGGGTTCGCCTGTAGTTGTCTGTCTTTGTTTACTGTTCTGTTAGCCCACTGTGTCCGTCTGTGCTGTCGTGGTTGTGGGGTCCAGTCACATCGCTGGGTTCGCCTGTAGTTGTCTGTCTTTGTTTACTGTTCTGTTAGCCCACTGTGTCCGTCTGTGCTGTCGTGGTTGTGGGGTCCAGTCACATCGCTGGGTTCGCCTGTAGTTGTCTGTCTTTGTTTACTGTTATGTTAGCCCACTGTGTCCGTCTGTGCTGTCGTGGTTGTGGGGTCCAGTCACATCGCTGGGTTCGCCTGTAGTTGTCTGTCTTTGTTTACTGTTCTGTTAGCTCACTGTGTCCGTCTGTGCTGTCGTGGTTGTGGGGTCCAGTCACATCGCTGGGTTCGCCTGTAGTTGTCTGTCTTTGTTTACTGTTCTGTCAGCCCACTGTGTCCGTCTGTGCTGTCGTGGTTGTGGGGTCCAGTCACATCGCTGGGTTCGCCTGTAGTTGTCTGTCTTTGTTTACTGTTCTGTTAGCCCACTGTGTCCGTCTGTGCTGTCGTGGTTGTGGGGTCCAGTCACATCGCTGGGTTCGCCTGTAGTTGTCTGTCTTTGTTTACTGTTCTGTTAGCTCACTGTGTCCGTCTGTGCTGTCGTGGTTGTGGGGTCCAGTCACATCGCTGGGTTCGCCTGTCGTTGTCTGTCTTTGTTTACTGTTCTGTTAGCTCACTGTGTCCGTCTGTGCTGTCGTGGTTGTGGGGTCCAGTCACATCGCTGGGTTCGCCTGTCGTTGTCTGTCTTTGTTTACTGTTCTGTTAGCTCACTGTGTCCGTCTGTGCTGTCGTGGTTGTGGGGTCCAGTCACATCGCTGGGTTCGCCTGTAGTTGTCTGTCTTTGTTTACTGTTCTGTTAGCTCACTGTGTCCGTCTGTGCTGTCGTGGTTGTGGGGTCCAGTTACATCGCTGGGTTCGCCTGTAGTTGTCTGTCTTTGTTTACTGTTCTGTTAGCTCACTGTGTCCGTCTGTGCTGTCGTGGTTGTGGGGTCCAGTCACATCGCTGGGTTCGCCTGTAGTTGTCTGTCTTTGTTTACTGTTCTGTTAGCTCACTGTGTCCGTCTGTGCTGTCGTGGTTGTGGGGTCCAGTCACATCGCTGGGTTCGCCTGTAGTTGTCTGTCTTTGTTTACTGTTCTGTTAGCCCACTGTGTCCGTCTGTGCTGTCGTGGTTGTGGGGTCCAGTCACATCGCTGGGTTCGCCTGTAGTTGTCTGTCTTTGTTTACTGTTCTGTTAGCCCACTGTGTCCGTCTGTGCTGTCGTGGTTGTGGGGTCCAGTCACATCGCTGGGTTCGCCTGTAGTTGTCTGTCTTTGTTTACTGTTCTGTTAGCCCTCTGTGTCCGTCTGTGCTGTCTTTTTTGGACATCGGCTGATTTTGGCATGTTTTCATTGTGTTTGCGTATTCACGATTTTTTGTTGTAAAAAGGCTGGTTGTGGTTTTAAAAAGAAATAACGAATACTTCAAGCCTATTATAAGCTAGGTACCGGAAAAATTCGCGGGTTCGATGACCTCTAGGATGAACTCCATATTTCTACGTACACTCGGTCAAATGTCACCCACTCATTGGCTGCTGTCTTGTGAGACGTCCCATCGTTAGCAGCCTGTGATTCAATAAAGTTTTGGTCAGGTGTTTCTCATTGGCCCAGAGTCGTCCAGGTGAGTTGAGAGCCAATAGCAGAGGCAGCACTGAGGTATAACTATTTGTATTTTAGACTATCGCGAAATGAATTCGCGAATTTTTCTGGTCTCTAATTTATAACTAAAGGTAAAAAAAAAACTAAGAAAGAACAACGCGCCTGTGGAGTTAAATATTGTATTTAATTCCGTTTATCAAGAATCGTGGGCAAGAGTGCTCGCTCGCAGATGAGCCTCAGGCCCACCACACTCGGAGCGGCAGTCTTCTCGACCCTCGACCACGCGGCCGGAGATTGCGCGCGGCCACACGCCAGCAGGGACTGTCAGGGCGGCTCAGGAGCGGCTACACGCCTTCTAATAGCTTACATGGCAAAAGTCTTAAGTCTTTTCCTCCCGTTTTTTAATATCAACCCTTTTTCATTTTTTAACCCCGTCCTCCTCCGCCACCCCTCCTGCTCGGTTGTGACAATATAAAAGCTGATAAGAAGACAACGTCTTTGGCAATGAAAAATGAAAACCTCGCCTCCGAGAGAGCTGAGGGTTCGGCGACTCATTACCGAGCGAGAAGTCGGGGAGGGGGGAGAAGGGAAGAGAGAGGGATGGGGCCCTAATATCCGGACGCGACCCTTTGTCGAGACGGTCTTGCCAATCTTACGGCAATTAAAATCCCGTGCACAAAGAAGCGCGTGACCGAGTCACCCAAGTCGCCGACCAACCCCCTCGGCCGCCGCGCTGACATCGCAGTCTTCAGCTCCGACCCGTCTGCGACACTGGCACAGACTCGGTGCTCATGTAGCATCTTCTCGCGACCCGACCACAGGTCACCACGAGCCGGAACTCATTCTTGATCGCAATATTTGGGCTCCACGCCCATGTTTGGTAGGTTTGCCTGATCAAAT
The DNA here is from genome assembly GCF_032445375.1 of Bacillus rossius redtenbacheri. Lineage (NCBI taxonomy): Eukaryota > Metazoa > Arthropoda > Insecta > Phasmatodea > Bacillidae > Bacillus > Bacillus rossius. The sequence continues at coordinate 2,615,892 of NC_086331.1, forward strand.
ATCTTACCGTTTAAACAGTTCTACGTGACACGACATCACGCAGAGAAATAATACCAATAGATAGGGGCATGCAGATTTCGCGAAAAGATTTCGTGACTAGATGAAAGTTAAAAAAGCTGTAGAACCGTCTGTGTTTCGTGATTGGGTGAGTTTCTCCCATGTACTTATCGATTGTTACAACACCAATCACAGTGATTCAGTGCAGAAGTAAACGCGTCCTGAGTGGCTCGGTAAAACAAGGCGACGACTTCTCTCGCAGACGGCCGCCAATCACAAGGAAGAAACCACAGGTGCGGTACACCTTGTTGCAGTCTAACAAGTGTTCAGATCTTTTCGCGAAAAATGCCTGCCCCTACAAATAGATTTGGACGATAAAGCGAATGATCGAGGCTGCAGCGACGACGACACTCAGATAACAACTGTTCTTGTAACATTCCAAGCTGTCTCTGGCACACTTCCTCTGTAGATGTGGCGCTCATGGCAACAGAGATAGGTTCGAAGGAGAGATAAATTATAACTTAAGGTTTATATGCTTCATCTTAATTTTAACACGAATGAATTAATATTGACGCGAATGTTCGCAATCGGTGCAAAATAGCCTTTTTGCTATTTGAATGATATGTCACCAAGTTTAATATCGGGAGAAATATTTATGAGATAATAACTCGGAGAACTGACTAAAAAATGAGGACACTATATGTTGTTAATATTCTAGCAAGTACGTTGGGAACTATGCTTCAACTACTGTCGCAGAAACAAATACTGTAGACTACAAACTGTGTGACATTTTCCTCCAAATTACCGGGGTTTAAATAATCAATGAGCTCTTCAGTTCTAAAATAAAACTATAGAAAATATGTGCATTGGATTGAATAATGTTTTGATACATCTACGAAGTGAATAATCTAAAAATATATAATCTATTAAAATTTTGTGCTTTCGACCCGTTTTAGAGATAACGTAAAAAAACATGACATTTATCATCAAATCTTGAAATGTATAGTTAAAAACGGACATTTACTTGTTTAGTTAATGACTCATTGGTAATTAACAGGAACTTACGAGTAGTCAATGAAAGCAGCATTTAAAGGATTTAAAATGTTTAATTTACTAACAATAAACTTACAGAATGTGAACAAAGTGTTTTGAGATGCATTACCATTTTGCAAATTTTATACACGTAGTGGTAAGTACCACCACCAGCTCGGTATATTCAGGTTTGCGAATAATTGTTGCGGTGTACGAAGACTTAAACACACTGGCACACTAGATTTAACATCAAATTCACATAAATTAAAATCATCTTAAATGAAAACACACTTAATTTGTTTATTGTATTACCATTTTATATACAAAAAATATTTTTTTGCTGCTTTGAAAAAGTTCTCATAATTTATTTATTTTTCATTAAAATTTGTTATTTAATAAGCAAACGCGATCATTTAGGCTGCTAAAGGTGAAATATTTTGGAATTCAAATTCAAAGCTAAAACCCTAAGAAACACAATTTTCCGGGCGTAAAAATATACCTACCTGGGGCGAGATTAAATACGAGAACCAATCAAAAGAGCCAAATTGAGACTTGTTTCTCCACTACAGAACCTAGTGATCTCTAAAGTAAATACGACTTTCGAGAGACTGCATTGAATCGGTCATCATTGATAATTATATGTCCATCCTTTTACGGTGTCCTGCGAGCAGCAAATTTATAACCGAAAATGACACTGTGAGTAAACTAACGGTTTTGCACAGAATATTTAACGCCTAGAAATGTCGAACTCACTATGAGTCGGCTATTTACAATTTCTTCAGCTCCCGTGGTATTAGGAATCCGTGCACAAAAATATTTCACGTTTAAAGTTCCTTGAAATAAATCTGGCATAATCATTAAAGTATTGTAACAACTTTCTTAATGACGAAGATTCCTACTATTGCTATTAAATAAAGGTTATGTTACAAGCTATGTTATCGTTACCTTACAGAATTACTAATCTCCAAATGAACAAAATACGTAAAAATGTTTCTAGCTATTTTCACATAATTTTTAAATAATATGTTCATTTACTATTGGATTAACATAATAATTTTTTTACCATAACAAGTGTTTTTTAAGTTATAAAACTATGAGTCAATCCTAGAGGTCAAAGGATCGGCCAAACATTTCAAGTATTTAAAAATAAACTAGTAATTTCTGTAATCTCAAATCTAAAATAAAAGTGATTAAAAAACGAACAAGTTCAGATATCTGGTTTTGTTCCACCAGAATCGTGCATGTACTGTTGTAAGGGAACTCCAAACACATAAATCTCTGTGTCAAGGCCGTAGCTAGTATCTTGTGAAGTATGGCGTCCAATATAAACATGAAATAATTTTCATTAGTTATTAATCTTTGTAATTGAATCTTTAAACTTTGTCACACTAAAATCTCAGGGAGTAGTAGACTTTTAGTACTCCAACTTTTACACCCAGAATTTTAAGTAATGATTTTGCTTGAGAAAGGAAAACTAAAAATATCTTATTTTGGTTTCTGGTTGTTTTTTAAATATAATTTTTATTAAGTCAATTATTAGATAATCTTGTCAAGACAAGTTATTTTATAAAAATGTTATTAATACTTACATAAATTACACATGGCAAGTTTGTACGAAATTAATGCTTACTGTAACACGTTTGAAAACAGTCATTAATTCCTATATATTACATGAAAATACAATTCCTGCCGCATGTTCATTAAAGTAGCCCATTCTGGATTACAATAATACTTCTAAAATAATCTCTGTGTAACCTTGTGTAGCTAGGTTGTCATGATTGTCATATTCTGTCTTCGCTAGGTGTATACTGGGTCGTTACCACAACGCCGAAATACCATAACGCCGAATGTCAAAATTGACCACAACGCCGACAGCTAGAAAACTGCTGTGTACCACAACGCCGAAATAACAACTGAATGAATTTGTGTGTGTTTCTTAAATGTACCTTAACGCCGAAATACCACAATCAAACCTAACCTTACCTAACCTAACCTAACCTAGCGTAATATAACATAACCTAACTTAACCTAGCTTATCCTAGCCTAGTCTAACCTAACCTAGCCTAACCTAACCTAGTCTACCTAACCTATTCTAACCTAACCTAACCTTTGTGGCAGTCCTGCAATGACATTTTTCGGCGTTAGTGTATTTCGGCGTTGTGGTAATTCGATGTTGTGGTACACAGCAGTTTTCTAACTGTCGGCGTTGTGGTCAATTTGGCATTCGGCGTTATGGTGCGTCCCCATGTATACGTACATGCAATACCTGTAAGGCAGGGGTTCGAAACCCACGGATACCCCCCTGGCTGCGTCACTGGCTGTGTTATTGAAAATTGAACGTAATCCGTGTTTTGGCGAGCCGGCGTTGTGACTCTTTCCAGATGACCGTCCCGCGCGAGACTGCGGCGAGCCAGCGGTGCGCGGTCAACACTGTCTTAATTAGCACCGCCGTCTGTTTGCTCTCGGCGAGGCGGGCTTGTTTGAGCAGGCTGCTCTGAGACGTCGCCGTGATTCCCGCCTTCCCGCCGAACGACATGCCATAAGCGGCTGGCGAATCACAGCGTAGGTTCCCCCTATAAGCACCTGGTTCGCACTCGCTTTGTTCCAACCACCACAGCGGCGAACATCTCGTCTCTCAAGATCACCGCCTGCCTGGGCACACGTGCGGTTCAGAAATGAACCACGCGTTTTAAAAATTGCTCAAGACATCCAAGCGGGGTCCGTTCACGAAAAGTATTTAATAACACGCTGAAAGCGAACGTTTATTTCTGTTTTCGAATCAATTAAAAAAAAGTTTTGAAGTTATACTTTTTTTTTTAGCGCGTCGAGGGTGACATTTTAATGAGCAACGTAAATTCAACGGAAATGCAACGCGATGCGCATGCGGGTTTCTGCTGCACCCAGAGAGTCTAAGTCGCCTGGATGGCGCACCCGCGTGTGGCAGATCGCAACCGTATATATTGGCGTCCGTGAACATCGGGGGACGTACTCAGTGCATTGTTGTGCCAAATGAAACTATGATAGTGAAACTGTCATGGAATACACTTTGTTAACTTTTATAGTCATAAAAAGACATCTTCGCAACTTTCAAAAATACTCATTATTTACTAACGAAGATAATTGTGTTGAAACAAACATGGCGTCAAAGATATTTAACATTATGATACCATTTAAGATTTTTCATACTCAAGGCCGCACTACAAACGATACATTAAAACAAAAAATGCATAACTTATAAGTACACGCAAATTATTTTAGAAGAGAGTAAATGATTAGAACCAGTGAGGTCAGAATAGGGGAAGGTTGCCTATCTTGGACCACTTTTTTGTTTTCTTTAACCATTTTTTATTAAGTAAGCAATTTGAACATAACAGTACGGAAAATATTCATCAATGACTTCTTTTTCATCAGATATGTCGAATTGCTCAAATATATGACCCCTTACATGTATTAAATGGAGAAAACTAGAAGTATGTAAACGGTTCAAATTTGGAAACCTGGTGCCTAAGTTGGACCGATGGTTGCCTTAATTGGACCTCAAAATTACATATATAAATAGCATTAACAATAGTACAATAATGGCACAGTAAAGTAAACAAAATGTTTCTAATGTCTATTTGCAGTTTGCACAGTAATACCTTTTGATGCTAGGCCACACCTTGGCACATCGTGTGTGTACCCAAGACTTACAACCCATGCACTGTCTCATGTATTCTTCCTTTACCTCCTCACACAAAACACAGAACCAGTTTGCACATTCTTCTGCGTTATTCTCATCGTGTTCCTTTCCTTGAAAAATGAACCTGTTTTCAACTTTTTCAACTGAGGCCTACCTTTCGCGTGCTCCAGTTCTCGTTTGTAGGGGCTGCTTGTGATTACGACTGCACCTTGAGCCTTTCCCCCTCTTTTTTACCTTTACACGAATAGACAGTAGACCAAATTTTGATACTTTTGGTAGCGGTGATATTTCTTTTAGAGTCTTCTTAAATGTCTCGCAATTTTTGGCCATCTTAGGAACCTAAACAGACACAACTCTAACAATAAATGTTTTATCACATTCGCGGATTTAGTCCAACTTGCCTCAAACGGATTATCTGTGAAACATAACCTGTACAAAACGAAAAAAAATATTACAGCCGAATTATATTGACTGAAAATATTAGGTTATCAAAAATGTTTCCGTTCATGTTGCCTAAATTGGACCAGTCCAATTTAGGAGTCTCTGATCGGTCCAACTTTGGCAAATGTTCGCCGTAAGTGAAAAAATGGCGTTAAAAGAATTAAGGAATTTCATAAATAGTTTTACACTATGCTATTTGTAGCTAATGAAAAACACTTTTAAAATATATTACAGCAACTTTACTTACGTTCTCGTATTCGCTACAGTAGCTTATGTTCCGTAGAGCAATAATTACAACACGAACTATGGAAACACTAATGCGACGAGCCTACTGCTCCCAATGGCTGAACCTCACTGCTCGTGTGGCGTGACCTGGGTGCTATAGACTATAAGTAGAGCCAACTCGACAGTTTCAAATGTTCCGACGTGGTGAGAAACAAGGGTGGTCCAATTTAGGCAACGGTCCAATTTCGGCGTCTTTCCCACACACACACACACACACACACACACACACACACACACACACACATATATATATATATGTATATATATATATAGGTATGAAACATCCGGTAAAGATTCTTGAAAGCACTCAAGAAACTTGCATTGCAACTTGATCTTCATTTATACTCCATACAATGTTATATTTACCACTCAAATCTCATAGTTGACCTATACACGACGCGAAGACTGCGCACCAGTTCACAGACTTGCGCTTAGAGGCGATACCGCGCTAGAAGCACCAGCGAGCGTCGCACTTATCATCCCGCCTCACTAAATACACCCCTGACTAGACAGGCCCCTTACCTCTTAGCGTATATCCGTGCTAAGTAAACCTGCATTTACTGTACTAGAGAATAATTTAATATGGAAACTCTACGTACTTTCGGCCGCTTCATGTGTCAAGGACAAACGAAGAAACTTTCTGCATCCGTCAAACGTAAACAGCTGTCCCTGGGGTGATTTAAAAAACTCGCGCTAACTAAAGTGTGATCTCACGTACAAAACTTTTGCGAAAAAAAGCTGTAGACACTGTAAATGTTGAAAAACTCACTGCTTATAAATGTGTAGAGGATTTCCGTGGACAAACCAACTTATTGCTTAGCTAACTTTTGAATATAGTTGGAACTGCTTATCGGCCTTCGAAGTATTCTTAGATGCTCTTCGTGAACAGACATCAGTCGGATATCTGGAGCCTGACTAGTTCACGTGGTTTCTTTCGGAAGCTGTGTGTGTATGTGTGTGTCCAGCGACAGCAAACACTCAGCGACACAGCTGAGGGCTGTGACGGGTCGTTACCACAACGCCGAAATATTATAACGCCGAATCTCAAAATTGACCACAACGCCGACAGCTAGAAAACTGCCGTGTACCACAACGCCGAAATAACAACTGAATGAATTTGTGTGTGTTTCTTAAATGTACCTTAACGTCGAAATACCACAATCAAACCTAACCTAGCCTATCCTAACCTAGTCTAACCTAACCTAGTCTAACCTAACCTAGTCTAACCTAACCTAACCTTTGTGGCAGTCCTGCAATGACATTTTTCGGCGTTGTGGTGCGTCCCCGGCTGTGACAGGTCGCAACTGGCTGAGCACGCTCGGGCAACCACAAGGAAGCAGAGATCAGGCCGTGCCAGTGTTGCCAAGTCGGCAGTCTGACATCCGAGCCACCTCGCTCGTAACTGTGGCAAGCAGCGGGTGGCGACATGCACCCGGCTGTTGTTTCAAACAGACACGTCTACAGCTAACTGGTTCTTTTGTCAATTCTTAGGGAGCGCTAATACTTGTATTAATTAATTAAAATGTATGAATTAAATAATAAATAGTAACAAAAATACTAATTATTATTTAATATTATTGATCGTATAATGTTTTTTTTACGGTAATGTGTTACCACCTGTCGCTTCTATAATAACTGAAGAAAATGAAATTATCAGATATAATATAGTCAATAATATAAAAAGGGGGGTTGTCTGTAAAGTCGGTTAACGTAAAAAATTTAATTGAAATAATTTGTTTAAATATAATCACGAACAATTAGTTAAAAAGCCCGCCTTAGCCTGTTTGATATTATAGAAGATTTTCTTGCACGATGGTTGGCCGGTTCTTGCACGTTCGGCTCAGGCGGAACGTAACAAATGAGTCATGCTTTTTCGTGCGTGGAGCCGGCGTTCATCGATTTATAAGACGTTATCACGTCAAAAATAATAATTAACAAAAAAAAAAACCTTTCAGCATTCTGAAATTGTATCGAACATCTTGGCCATATAGCTACAAGTCTTGAGGCGTTTATTTTTATTAATACTCGACTATGTGAGACTGATTGTTATCTAGTGACTCCGTTCGAGCCTAAAAGAAGAGCCGCTGTCAATCGATGTCTTTGATGATGTCCATCGACACGCACTTTCGCTCACGTTACTTGGTTCGCATATTGGTAGTCGGCAGGGGAAAACAGTCTCCGAGACGCGTGGTCGTTGGTCGTCGGGGTTTGTGCGCCGGTTTGGCGACGCAGCAAACGGCCTCCAGCTGCGACCAAAATACCCGCTTCCTTTCGAATATTCCTTCTCCCCGCCATCTCCCCCTCCTTCCGGGCGCGCCGCAGAAAAACAATATCCTGGATTAGCTGTGTTAGCGAGTCTTCGCAGCAGGTGTCGGGGGCCGGTGGGGCTGGCGTCGAGATGGGAAGCTAACCCACTGTTCAGCCGCTCGTGGCGTCTGCCCTCCACTTCAGTTAGGCTAGGTTAGGTCTGTTACACGAACAACATTCAATCAAAATTTCCTAATTTATTTTTCCATTCCGCAAGGGTTGGTTTTCGCACGTTTATGCAATCGTTACTAAAATAAAAGGTTGCTTAGGCTAAGTCAACGGCATTTCAAATAATCTAAGATAGTAAAAAATACGAATTCTCTAGGAAAAAAATGGTTGTCTGTAAAGTCGGTTTACGGACGATAGTTTAACGTGACAACGTCATAACAAAACATTGATGAAATGATAGTTTAGTTAAAGTACTAAATTTAAAAGCTACTTTTGAAAAGCCCGCCTTAACCTATTTAATATAATAGTAGATTCATAGGCCAATCGAGTGAAAGAGAGATAGATGCGGCGCAAGCGTACAATGAGCGTAACGGGACTCAGCATAACTGGATAATGTGCGTAACGGGACACTTTTTCGTGCGTGAAGCCGGCGTTCATCGATTTATTAGACGTTGTCACGTCAAAAAATCTAACACTATCTATAATACTATAATTTTAATGGAGCGCTCCTACATCAAAGTTCATATGGCCTTTTCTGTTCATCATGAAGTTCAAGTTCAATTATAAGCACGCTTGCTCCACTATCTTTTTCGCGCACCTTTTTGAACTCTAACTACGCGTAGTTCGTAATAGTTAATGTTCATTCGTAGACTTGAAATTTACCGATTGTGCACACAGTATTTTCATAAACGCGGAATCAACACCGGCTGCTCATTTAACCGTTTTCAATTTTTTCACAGTTTGTAATGGCTAGAGACCTGCAAAATTCGCGGATTCATTTCGTGATATGCTACAATTCAAATAATTATACCTTAGCGCTGCTTCTACCACTGGTTCACTGTTAATCTGGAGGACTGAGGGCTAATTAGAGACCCTCACTCATAGAAGTGTCGAATCACAGGCCACCCAGTCAAGACGACTCACAAGTCAGCAGCCAATGAACAGTTGTTATTTGCCCGAGTGTGGAGAGTGTAGTAGAGTCTATCCTGGAGGTCATTGAACCCAAGAATTTTGCTGGTCTCTAGTAATGGCGGATAATATAATTTACTATAATTGCTCAGACTTTTTCCGTTTGTAAGAGAACCCATTCATAACTCTTCGTTGGCAGTATCAACGCCCGTAGTGAAATTCGGGAACCTGTCTACACATGTTAAATCTCGTAGATGACCCATTCAAAGCAACAGCATGCTTCGTCACACTGAAATCCGTCCTTCCGCACTTGCGTATACTCCGTGTCCGGTTCCTCGACGCACAGGCGTCCAGGGGCGTCCAGGGGCGTCCAGGGGCGTCCAGGGGCGTCCAGGGGCGTCCAGGGGCGTCCAGGGGCGTCCAGGGGCGTCCAGGGGCGTCCAGGGGCGTCCAGGGGCGTCCAGAGGCGTCCAGAGGCGTCCAGGGGCGTCCAGGGGCGTCCAGGGGCGTCCAGGGGCGTCCCTCGTGAATCCTGGTGTGAGATCCTCGGCGCAGTCGTCTAGCAACTCCACACGGGAAGCCTACGATTCACTCGTCCTTCTGGACATACCCGAATACTCACGTTGGCAAGCCTTCTTTCAACAGACGAGAGAGCCAAACGCCCGATCGTGCATATTAGGGTTTTTTTTGGTTCATTGTAAATAAATATACAACTCATGATAACTAATGGTCAATTAGGTTAGGTTAGCTACATTATAAATACTTTAAAACATTGTGGACGGTTTATTTGGTTAGGATAGCTACATTAAAGATACTGTGAAATCATGTAAACGGTTTCCCCCAAATAAATAGACCTGTTGTGGTACGGAAAAAAAAGGGAGCATGAACTTCGGGGAACTTCGGGTTTGGCTCTCTCGTCTGTGAAAAGTTGGCTTGCCAACGTGAGTATTCGGGTATTTCTAGAAGGACGAGTGAATCGTAGGCTTCTCACTCCGCACACTCTGCCGCTGCTCGTTTGTTCCTGTACGTCTTCGGGCGCACTCGGCTTGTTCCGAAAACAGCCGAAGCGGGAATATTTAGCAAGCGTGCCGGGCAAGCGCAAAAAAAAAAAAAAAAAAAAAAAAAAACAGAAAATTATTTAAAATTTGGAATAAAAATTAACATTCCTAAAATTATTAAATACTAATTAAAGACAGCTACTAAAACTTATTTAAATTCTGATTGCCAACCTAGCGAAAAATTTGCCATAGAGAGATCAATTGTGGTTTCACCAAAATATTAATGCCACATTCGGCAATTAATACATATATTTTATAATATGTTATATTGTTGTGTAGATACAAGTTATTAGAAAAAAAGAATAGTTAATAAATGCCTGTTACACAAAAACCCGAATTTATTAATTTTCCAGTGTAATATTTTTAAAACTTTGCTTCTACAATTTAAAGTATAAAATAAACAATGTGTGGAATGTGGCCTCGCCAGATGGCTTGTGGGGGGGGGGGGGGGTGGAAGTAACAACAAACAATCACGAGCCGAGTGCACTCATTGTCAGACCGCAGCCACGCAACAACCGGTCTCCGCGCGACCAATAACCGGCCAGAAAATCACCGCCATTATTGCTCCAGGGAGCGCCTTACCCAAAACACACAATACTCAACCTGCCCGCGCTCGAACCGCCTGGGGGGTGGAGGGGGGGGGGATTGTGTGCGGGCAATAAAGGCAACGGGAAGGCAGTGGTAGGGGAGGGGGGGCTGAAATGCTCCGAACATTAATGGAATGGGATTTTGTTCGCAGCAGCAATTAATGCGACTTGTTGTTTCTTGCGGCATTCCGCGATCCGACGAATTTTTCCCGTCCCCTTTCTGTGCCCGCGCCGCGCCAAGTTTCGCCTCCGCTACAATATCAATAAAAGCTGGCGGCAATCGATTACGACGTAAAACAGTGGGAGGGCTAAAGCAGAGCGACGAAGTGGGCTAGCAAAGCGGGGCGAAGAGACAGACAGAGAGAGATGGAGAGAGAGAAGTATTGGACGAGAGCAAGCTAAGGAAACGGATCACACGCCAGCGGCCATGCGTCACCTGGCACAGGAGCTCTCTCAACTGTATTCGAGATCGGCAACCTCAAGTTTCTTGGGTAAAATACAAATAAAAAGGCAGAAAACCTCTGGATAGAGAAAATAAAGATTATTTAAATCAGGTGTCGTGCCTGCAATTTAGACATTTTGAATTTTAACGTGATATTTAACTTATAACATAAGTTAAAATCAAGTCCACAACAAGCTCTGTTATTAATTTTGAACTTTGTGTTCGTAATTTTTTGAGTTTAGTTAGATACTGAATAAAAATTAAAAATTAAATTAAATATTTTTGAACGAAAAATTGGATCACGTTACCATTTTGTCTAAATTTTGTAGATTAGAACACGGCCATAGTTTTATCACACTTCATCGGGATATTTAAGTGAATCTGTCAGTAATATAATAAATTTGGATCAGCAATGTGACAAATATGTATTATAGTGATATAAATAAATTGAATTTAAAGTACATTCATGTATACGCGTTTAAAGTGTTCTTTTATTTTTGTTGCTGCTTTGTGAGTATCCAAACATCGTAGAAACAAGATAAGAATTCTCTTCGGGATAAGTTTACAATTATTTCAAGTTGAGTATATGTCGCTTCAATAAAGGGTCTTCTACACTGGAGAAACATTTCGTTTGCCTCAACAAATATTTGTTTCTTTGTATTATTTGAAACCTGTTTCAATGGTATATTACATTGATCATTGAATAAAGAATTATATTTATTTAACTAAAACATTAATTTTGTTATAAGTAAAAATATTAATTGGTTGTGTCTTAAAATAAACTAATGGAACAAAAAACAATATTTACTGGAAGTAAATACTTGTTTCTTAATGCCGAAACCAATAATTTTCGACCGAAATAGACTTTCTCAGACTATGATGCACAAAGGAACCTACACTTATTTAAAAATTCATTCTCTAGCGCTAAAGAGTTGAAGTACTGAGAGTGCAGGCCATCTAAACGAGATGATATTTGCGGAAGTGACCAGTTAGCAGATAAGTGCTAAGGAATGAAAGGCGCATGAGAGCACATGTGGGCAATGGACGATGGCTTGTCCCTAACGAAAAGCAAGGAAGATAGAGAGTCGCAACTCAATGCTTTAACTAGCGCTCTTACTTTATTTGGAAACCATAGAACTGTGCGGTATTTAGAGGCAACCTAACAACCAATGAGTAGTTAACGTTTCGAAAGTGAATGTTGGAAACCTTGATTTTTTTTTCGTGGTCGTTTGTTGCTGGGTATATTCACCATTCATGCTCAAGAGTATATATTTTTTTGCAATACAGAGCAACCAAAACACTAAGTTACAATGCTTTGTTTGAAAAATTGAAAACAAACTGCATAACCGAAAAGTATATTTCACTTAGAATCCAAGAAAGATCGGCCTTACTATAATGTTAAAATGTGATTGTTACGTTGTCGCTGTTGGTAAAATTAATTTTTACAATTGCTCAAACTAGTTTAATAAAATGTAACTAATCAAAAGTTGAAAAAATTAAACTCGGTAGCATTTTGAAATCTGAACTCGTAACGTTGAATTAGCACAGTTATTGCTGTGAATCATCTCATTGTATTGACTAATTACATGTAATTTTTTGTTGTGTCATAAAAAGCCCACATTAAATCATATCGCAAATCCTTAAAAATCTTTTTATTTAATATTACTGGATTTATAAAATAGCATAGCAGGGAAATTCAAGTTCATTAAGTCAAAACTTTGCACAGAATATGTTTTATGTATATTAAGACAACTTTGCAGCATTTTTTGCAAGTGAAGTATAGAAGAAAAAATAATAAAATTCCATTCTCCTTGTTACATAATCTTATATTACACTGCTGAAACGTTCGCGTCCTTTTAGCATTTGGTTAAATTAAAGCAATGTGTTATATTTACTCACATATGTAGCTGCTTTGATTGGCAACTATGGTGGCTTTTTTATTTTGGCACATTATGTATCGCGTGTGTGTGAAGAAGCGAATTCATTCTTCTCTACTGATTTTCAAACTGTTATACCCACTTTTATAGCCATGGGCATGACATAAGATGTGGCAGAAATTAAACATTGTATAAGGCAGGCTGCAAACTAAAGGGTCTCTGCTGGTCGATATGTCACAACATTTATTTAAATCGAAATAATATTCTGTAGTATAATCTCATGAAAATGTTGTGTAATTACTCGTACTAGACTAATTTCACTTTTTGTAATTAATTCTTGTATAGGTGGTATAACACGGAAAAATTAATTTGTGAAATAAGAAATTTAATTCGTTTAAATTTAAAAATATTTTATTTCGTAAGGTTTTATTTAAGCTTCAATATTCGTAAAACCACGAAGACATTGCTGCTAAAGTGTACACTGCAACATTTCATTCATTGATTTTGTATCACTAATAGAGCTTCACAAGGATAAAGATTGTTAAAATATGTTTTATATAAAGCCTGATTTTTGACACAGCAATAATAATTTTAACTTAAAAAAGCAAGTTTTTAAGCAACCAGAGCCGAAGCGAGAAAACTCATTTCTCAATGTTTATATACATTTAGATTTTTTTCCTTGGTAAGTTTGATGTTGTATAGCGGTTGTATATTTGGGTAGAAATAAACATGTCTGTAAATTTAACGAAATAGCCTACACGAAAAATGAGCCATTGATTTTAAAAGAATGTTGCCCACGGAATTTTTTTTTTAAATTTTCTTCTATACGTCACTTGCTAGAATAACGCAACTTAAGTGTCGTCGACTGAAAATAATTCTGTCCAGCTCTGGAATAAAAGTGTTGAATTTTTCATTGACGGACTAATTTAGATATGTATTTATATAATATTATTTTAATAAGTATTCAAGAGAATTTGCGTTTGATTTAACGCAGGATACTGGTGATATACATAATCGTAAAATAACATGAATTTAATTCATAGGGATACTCCAAGCACCCAGTAATAAATGTATTCATCTTGTTATGACTCGCTCTGAGCACTCTGGCAAGCGGCTTCGAGGCTCGCCCTGAGTCAAACACGAGGTGTCAGCAGTTTCAACACCGCCAGCGAAACAGCGACGCGAGTCGCCGAAGGCCGACCGCCGCTGCGAGAGAAAGAGGACAACACGGAACATCAACACGGACGCGGACAGAAGGATATAAACGACAGCCACCGTCGAGAAGGGGCTTCTTCTGGTCACCGGCGACTGGACGGCTGGAGTCGTGACGCCGGAACCACGGAGCGCCGTGGTCCTCGGCCGCCGCAGTCCGTCGTCGAATTCCTGCCGCGAGCGCGACCCAGCACAGCGTGGGTAAGGAACCTGCCGAGGTGTGGTAGCGAGGCTCCCCGATAATTGTCTAATTTGGTGACCGCTAACTCTATAATAGTACGTGACATTAAATCAAGTCTCTATATTGAATTGTCTGTCATTGTTAGTCTTGAGCCCCCTATCACCCTGTCTTAGAATAGTAGATAATTGAGATCATCTTAAGGTTGAATCATAACAATGGTGGAGGCGCCTTAAGTTTCCCACCTCTTGCTGCGAGCTACGAGTTTATCACCCCACCACCCACCCTTTTCTGTCATATTTTGTTTTTCGGGTGTAGCCAGACCTATCACACCTATTAAATAGACATAGTGCTTATATAAAATTTGCATGCAAACTAACCTCTTTTATGCTGCTTTGCTTATACTAACTCTAGTATTAAGAGTGTAATTTGTTAGTAATGTTAATATATGGCGAATGACGAGGGACCACGACCTATTAAAAGTGCAGCCAAGCGATTGTTTGAAACACTGTCAGCAAGCCCCGGCTCCAAGGCTAGCGCCTCGCAAGTACGGCTGAGTCAGGATACAAACACAAATGCCACACAGGATTTTAACTCGTTAGTCGCACGAGCACAGCAGCTTGTTACCACTAATCCAGAGGTGGTACAACAGTTGGATCACACAGGGAGACGTATTACTCGAGCATTCCTCAGTAAACTTGTTTCACAAGGAGTAGAACCAACACAAAACACTGACATAGAGTATGACGACGTTCTTAACCAGATAGATTCAGGAAAGTCAACTGGGGAAGACAACGGTAGGGTCGCTGTAGACATAAAGGACAAACACGTGGAAACACACACATACGATAATAACATGGCACAGCAACCAATTAAAGTTTTCCTAGAGTCACAAATACCTATAGGTACATTCGAAGGCAAAGCGTTCGAAGATATAGAAGAGTTCCTACACAATTACAATACAATTGGAGAAATCAACGGATGGACAGACCAGGACCGACTACAGCGGCTAGGACTATATCTACGAGGTACAGCCAAGAGGGCGTATGAAAACTTACAGACTGTACAGGACTCAAACAGGACGTGGCAACAGACGGTCGAAAGATTAAAAGACTTGTTTACGCCGCCAGACAAAATTAATAGACGCAGACAAGAATTGCTCTCTCGAAGACAACAGACAGACGAAAGCAGTCTCTTGCATGTAGAAAATATAGTGTACCTAGCAAAACGCTATAAGGCAGATATGAAGGATGAAGAGATTTTGGACATTTTGTGGAAGTCACTTTTACCATCTGTCGTGGACAAGTTGATTTTGCAAAACATTCATACGTTAGATGACATGAAATCATGCTTGAGAAAAATAGAAATAGGAAATAGTAGGTACAAAGCCAACATTGAAAACACAACACTTAATACAGAATCATTAGAAAAGGAAATAAGTTATTTAAAAGAAGAAATACGTAGTCTAACAGTCAACAACGCTAGCACGAAAAAAAACTACGCAACAGTGGCAGAACCATTAATAGAGCTTACAAAAAAACAAACGAACCTCCATTGGGGGGTAAAACAGCAAACTGCTTTCCAACAGTTAAAACAGGCAGTCTCGGAAGTACCACTACTAGAAAAATTTGTTGAAAACCGAGAAACAATTTTAGCATGTGACGCATCACAAACGGCAATAGGTGCAACCTTAATGCAAAAGGATGAACGTGGAAACCGTCACATTATAGCTTACGCATCAAGGAAACTGACATCCAATGAAACTCGTTGGTCAACAACAGAACGAGAATTAGGCGCCATAAAATATTTCTGCCATCTGTTTAAGCAATATTTATATGGCAGACATTTTATTATTGAGACAGACCATGCTAGCTTGAGATACTTAAGAAGCATGGCGGAACACAATACGCGAATACAAAAATTTGCCACATCAGTTGCTGAGTTCGACTTCGAAGCAAAAATAGTGAAAGGTGCGAACAATAAAATTCCAGACGCTCTATCACGTGTGCCGACGACAGATGAGCAATACATAAATAAGCGCGTAGGAAACAAGGAATATATAGTAAGAGCATGTCACGCTCGAGGTAATTCCATTTTTCACTCTCTTGCTGACGCAATATTTCCGGAAGAAAATAAGGAAAGTGAAATACAAACAACCATTGCTAAACACATCCACAAAAACTGGAGTGATTACAAAACATTTTACGAAAACCTGGGTAGCCCTATATTGAACAAAGAAAAAATTATACTAATAAACATGAGTAAGGACGAGGTATTAAGTGAGCCTATATTACACGCAGCCGTGGAAATTTATCAGATAAATATTAAGATAATTGATATAGAAACAGGTCAAGAGAAAACATTCGAAACTAAAATGCCTACTCACACAATAGTGCTGCTCAAACATAACAAACATAATAAACAAGTATTCGAAACAGTAGTGTTGAACTCCAGGTACGATATAGGTATTGAACGAGATGAAGATTTACTATTTTCAGTGAACGACATTGTAAACACATCACCCTTCCAAGGAGAATACAGTGAAGACCCTCATATTCAAAAATTAAAAGTAGCCCTTACAGACCCGGAACATGCGGAGGGAAAATACATCAAATTAGCTCGGCGTTATGGAATGAAAAATAATGGGGAAATATATTATAAATTGAATACACCGGGAGGAGAAATTCAACTGACATTAGTCCCTAAAAATTTTCAACGGGAAATTATACAAGCCCACCATGATGCACTTTTAGGAGGCAGCCATTTCGGCATATTTAAGACAATTGCAAAAATACGCCAGGCATATTATTGGGATACAATGAGTAAGGACGTACAAAATTATGTCAAATCATGTGAAATTTGTCAAAGAGCTAAACAAGGGCGTGAAAAACCATCGGGTCAGTTGCAACCAATTGAACCGCTACCAATATTTAAACAATGGGCACTGGATGCCAAAGGTCCACTTACTTGTACCGAGACTTGTGCAGAATTTATCAAGGACGTTATTCTACGTTTTGGATGTCCAGACAGGCTGCTGACGGACAGAGGAACGTCATTTAATAACGAGTTAGTAACAAAACTTTTACAAAAACTGCAGATCAAGAAGCTCCAGACAACAAGTTTCAATCCCTGTTGTAATGGATTGGTGGAATCTATTAACCGTGTAATTGGAGAACAGCTGACAATATGGGCAGCTGAAGACCCCCGCGGATGGGATGAATATCTCCAATACATAATTTTTAATTATAACACGACAGTAAATTCCAGCAGTAAATACACACCCTTTTTCCTTGTACACGGGGTTGAGGCCATGCAACCATCACATGCTGTGCTTGGGAAATTTCCACGTCGGCCGGTAGATTGGGAAAAACACTTGCGTAGTGATAG
Organism: Bacillus rossius redtenbacheri; assembly: GCF_032445375.1. Taxonomy (NCBI): domain Eukaryota; kingdom Metazoa; phylum Arthropoda; class Insecta; order Phasmatodea; family Bacillidae; genus Bacillus; species Bacillus rossius. The sequence continues at coordinate 2,633,451 of NC_086331.1, forward strand.
AGAGCAGGCAAAAATAAATATCATGCACAGTCAAAAAACACAGGAAACCAATTTTAATAAGAAATTTAAAGTCAATACATACAAGGAAGGTGATTCCGTTTGGCTTAGACGTAAAGCTCGGCATAAGTCGCTATCATTTAAATACATAGGTCCTTTCCAGGTTGTCAAGGTGTTGGGGCCAGCGACAGTAGTGTTGAGAATGTAGAAAGGTAATAAAATGATCAACGACACAGTGTCAACACGTCATTTAAAGCGAGCATACATAAACCGACAATTCGTACTGTTATCAGAGTGATAATGCTCGGCCTAGTAATAAGAATAACGATAACAATGTGACAGTAAGGCAAGACAAATATATAGGATACTGATATAGCATAGTAGAGGATGTATGAACCTAATGGCATGTTTTGTATTACAGGGGGAGGAGCCAATCATGGAGTTCTGTCAGGGAATCTGGCATCTATTAATACTCAGCATGTTTGCAGTCAGTGTCATCAGTAACAATATGCCTAGCTTTCGTACTCATGCGGGTGTGTATTGGCTGGAGAAAAAAGGCGTAATTACATATGAGGAATCGATTCCCTTGCTATATAAAATTCCATTTTCACCATCTAGTGATAGCAAGGTAATAGAGGAATGGGAGAACAAGACTTGTTCCATGACACAAAAACATTTGTGTAGCAATGCACAAGTATTAAAAACATTTGCGCAACGACTGGAAAACAGTTTTAAAACTGATAACCGTTTTGAATTTTTAGATCCTACATCAAGAGAGAGACGAGGTATTCAATTCCTGGGGGATATCGGTACATGGTGTTGCAATATACTTACAGAAAAACATTTACATAGTTTACTCATGAACGACAAGGTGCTCAATGAGAATTTTAAAAATATATATAGCGACGTGGCCACGACAAACACCAGAATTAACGAGGTTACATCGCAACTTTTACAAATGGCGGACCAAACGAAACACATTGTTCATGATTTATCCGACACAATTAATAATGTCACGACGACATTAAACAATCATAATGTCGTACTCAATGAAGTAAACACGCTAACAGAAATCGGACAATTATCAATGTCGTATTTCCTGCACTTTATGCATAATATACTGCGGGAACAGGAAATTCATAACATACACTCGCATTGTAAAGCACAGCATCTACCAATATCATTGATCAAGCCGGTCCAACTTAAATCCGACCTAAAAAAATTACATAAGGCATTAAACCTTATGAATATGACATTATCCTTGACGAGTCAAGACGTACTACATTATTACTCATTACCAATTACCGAGTGTACTATGTCAGATAAACAAATAATAATAAGATTACATGTTCCAGTAATACATGCAAACACCCAATGGAAACTGTTTGAGTTAATACCTATTCCTTTTTCGTATATGAATGTTTCGTGTTATTTGCATACTAACAAAATGCTAGTAGCACTGGACATCAATACACAAAACTTAAAAATAATCCCTTCTTCATCCGAACACGACCACAACATTTATAAAATTCCCAAGGAAGTGACTACGACACCAATCGCACGATGTATACAAGCAGGCATTACGCTATCGAATTATTCACAGCTCATGACGGTATGCAAATTCTCCTGTTACGAAAAGACATCAGTGGTAATTACACATATATCCCCACATTTTTATATAATTTCAAACCACGAAACGGATCTAACTATACAATGCCATAATGCGTCACTTAATAGGGTCATTAAGAACACAGAAATCGGCAGCACCGAATTGCAACTGCCATGTGGATGTGAAGTCAAAGAATTAAACAATGTCTTAATTACACCAACCTACCTTTGTGATATAAATTCGCCCAACCAAACCTTCTACCAAAATGTTATTCCCATCCAATGGATAGACGACGCATTATATGCTGTTGACCAACTGACATTATCCACAGGGATCCACTTTTCAAATATTACACACGTTCTAAACCCGCAATGGCATTTGAAATATCTAAGTAATGTGTCAAATCAACATTTACACACATTGACACCTCTACCAACAGAAGAGACTTCGCAGGTATTAGCCATTTTTAATACCTCAACATATTCTATTTCAATCACGAGTATTATAACTTTTCTGGTCTGCAGTAACATTTTTATGTACATAAGGATCATTCAAATATCAGCGATCATAAGGGAAGAAAGTAGACGTTAAGCCCAACTGTAATTACATCTCCTCAACCAATATACACCCGCGGAAAAAAAAAAAAAAAAAAGTGAGAGAAAAATAAGAGTAAGTATAAGGATACAAAAAGACGGCCGCAAACCCGTTCCAACCAGCAGCCAAGGTACAAGTATATATGAAGAAAAAAGCACCTATATAGGTGCAAGTAAAATAGTAAAATAGTTAATAAATCCTTATCCTATAAACTTCCCTCGCCATGGTACCAATTTTCACTCCCGGGAGTTCACGTTATGTAGCGCTACAGTGGACAAGAGTTAAGGGTCGACCCGTTTTTGTACAATAAAATAATGGTATAAATATTGTAGATAAGTGTCCATGTCAATAACTTACTGAGATTTAGGATATGAGGAGTAGTTTAATAAAATAAATTATGATATTAGTAATAGTTAATACAATAAATTATAACTTACAGCTTATAATATAGGAGGATGACATATGCTATAGATAGTAGGGAAATGTTATTAATTAGATATACGAAAGAAAAGGATATGTATGTATATATAAAATAAGAACATAATTATATGGAAATTGTTTTTATGTCTCCATACAAAACTTAATTTTATATTCCATTTGTGTCAAAGATATGTTCCTTTTAGATGATATAATTATTATCATTCCTTTATCAATGTGTCTGTATGTTTTTGTTGTCCAAAGTGGTTTGTATTGTAATTTGTATATTTTGTTATAAGTTTGTCTTAATTTTGTTTTTGTATTTATAATTTATTTCACCTTATTTTATATATTTTGTATGTAGTAGTTGTCTTGTATATAGTGCACAACGTTTAGACTCACTTTGAGTGTTGCTGTGAATGTAACATTGGATAAATAAATAAATCAATGATAGAGTAAAATTACGAAAAAAAAAAAAAAAAAAATCTGGTTACCACACATATAGTCAGAGTATGTTCATATGAATTGTATTGATATATTTATACTACAACTCACATGTATCAAGTTGTTAACACGTTGATTATATTAATTTGTGTCTTGTTATGTTATATCGGTTGTATAAAAAAAAAAAAAAATTCAATGTAATCACAAATCGGTACCCTCAGAATACTAAATAGAAATGTTGTAACAACTATAGAAAGTCTCGCTGTCACACCACGTCAGGAAAGCGAATCGATCCGCGTAACCGACCGCGAGAGAAGAAAGGACACGCGGCGCTCCGAGCGTGAAGGCACCTACAGGAAGATCGGGTCCGCGGCCGATGCATCAAGACACCTACGTTCCCGCTCCAAGATGCAGTTCCAGTGTCCTCTTGAACTAGGCTGAGGACAGCCTCTTAATCCAACCAGGGGGAGAGTGTTATGACTCGCTCTGAGCACTCTGGCAAGCGGCTTCGAGGCTCGCCCTGAGTCAAACACGAGGTGTCAGCAGTTTCAACACCGCCAGCGAAACAGCGACGCGAGTCGCCGAATGCCGACCGCCGCTGCGAGAGAAAGAGGACAACACGGAACATCAACACGGACGCGGACAGAAGGATATAAACGACAGCCACCGTCGAGAAGGGGCTTCTTCTGGTCACCGGCGACTGGACGGCTGGAGTCGTGACGCCGGAACCACGGAGCGCCGTGGTCCTCGGCCGCCGCAGTCCGTCGTCGAGAACCTGCCGCGAGCGCGACCCAGCACAGCGTGGGTAAGGAACCTGCCGAGGTGTGGTAGCGAGGCTCCCTGATAATTGTCTAATTTGGTGACCGCTAACTCTATAATAGTACGTGACATTAAATCAAGTCTCTATATTGAATTGTCTGTCATTGTTAGTCTTGAGCCCCCTATCACCCTGTCTTAGAATAGTAAATAATTGAGATCATCTTAAGGTTGAATCATAACAATCTTATTAGTTCAAATTGCCGAGTCATACATTTTTAATAAGTTATTTTAATGTTAATTCAAAACTATGTTGTATAACTTATTAAGCTTTTTGAGTAATTATAATAAACAATTATTTTTTAAAGTCATAACCTAGAAAAAAAGCAGAGTTTGACTTAAGTGAAGTCACCATCATAAACTAAAATACTAAGTGAAATGAAACCACCTCACATTCCTATTAATTGTTTTTTGATCAGTTATAATATATGGACATTCTCTTTCTGGAAAAATTCTTTCAGTTACAAAGTTAATATAAATTTATACATATATTTTAATTACCTTAGTTTTTATTGTTTATTTAAAATTGAAGTATAAAAAATTTCTGTAGGCCTGACTAGTATGAAAAACTGGCAGAAAACTAAATGTATTAGAACAATTAGAGAATTGAAAACAATTAATAATAACGTTTTTCTTAAGGTAAGTAAACAAAACTGCAATAATGAAGTATAAAAAAATGAATACGTGAATTACAATGACAAAATTAGGCAGGCCTACAAATTTCGTTTATCTTTTACTATGCTCTTGGTCGTTGTGCCACATACACATTTAACCTAAATTATTTAGACGTTACGTCACAAATGGAATAAAGTTTGCTTGATCACGAATTCTCAAAGTTGTGGTTATTTCATTTTTAAATTATTTAAGTTTACAAAAAAAAAATTAACCAGGGTAGTTCCACTACGAAAAATTTTCATTCGACGTGGGTAAGTTTTTGGTACGTTTCCAGATGTTCACCAACGCGAACATGCACGGGTGGATGCTGCCACACTCGCGACAGTTTCAGCTAGTGCAGAGGGGGTGGGAAGGGGGGGGGGATAAGATCGCTACTTCTCGGCATGCAACACTAGTGGTGCCGCCGCATATTGGCGCTGGTCAGCTGTTGTCCGGCGTCTGGGATGAGTTCAGGCACTTTCGGGCCTTAATCGGCTGTGAATCCGCCGGGCCGAGGTACGGCAGGTCGGAGGGCAATCCGAGGCGACGAGGACATCCTGTGGAGTGACTGAAGAGTGGCGGTCGGTTAGCAGCTGGCGAACAGTCTGCCGAATCAACGCCAAGTTGGTAGTAGTGCGGGAAGAATCCATGAAAGATTGAATGGTGTCCCACTGAGGTTTCCTACAAGGCCCTGGATTCTGATTGGGCAGGACTCGTGCTTGGTAGTTGTGCTCTGATCGCTTGGAGCAGGCTCTAGCCTGATGCGGAGTCGACGTGGTGAGCGACGACACAGCTCCGGTGCTAGCCCGGACAGCTAGGCCTCCACCGGACCACGGGTTCACTGGGTCCCAGTGTGATGTAGGCGCCAGCAGTGCTGATAGTCTCAGGGCACAGGACACAGCCAACTGTCTGGTCAGCTGAGTGAGGTACGGGGCTGAGGCGGTGACTATGCTGGGTTGGTGGCCCTAGCCTCTGCTCTAATACCTTCCCGATCAAACAACAGGGAGCGATCCCCACCAGTTCAGTATATTAAAAAAGCTCTGGAATGATTTTAAAAGAGAATTGGAAGATAATCCCACCCTACCCTTCAAGGGCGCATATTGGGAGGGGAACTTTGAGAAATGCCGGCCGCAAGGTCGGAGTATATCTGTTCTCCGGCGTCTGTCATTGGCTGCTGTCCCCCCAGGGCGTGTCGACAAGTGTCGTTCAGGTGTACGGTCCTTTGAAATCGATACTGTCGTCGAATAATAACGCGGATTGTGGCGAGAGTAAAAAAAAAAATAAATAAAACAACGCGAAGATGTTTGAAACATGAAATGGTAAAAACTGGCGTTGAAGAAGAAGGCAGACGAATGCTAACGAGACCCCGTCGCGCCGGCTGAGTGGCTGGCGATTGGGCGACCGCAGGCGGGCGTGCGTCCAATCAGCGGCCGCCACGCACCGCGCGGGACAATCAAAGCGCCCCGTGGCCATTTACAGCCGGAAACGATCACGAGGCTGGCTTGCGGTCGCCGCTCGTTGGGAACAACAAACAGTCGCGACCGCAGAGCCGCGGTCGAGTGTTCTTGTGCGCGCGTCGCGGCGTCGGATTCAATCGGGAGCCTCGGAAAAAACCACCTTCCCCCTCCACGATGCTGCAGCAGTGCAGTTACCTCTCGCTCGAGACGCTACAACCCTTCCGCGCCCCGTCATCACTGTTCCTCTCATCCGGCTGCAGTGACACACACATGACAAAATAACAAATGTATTTTCCCTCGCCCTGTACTCTCTCATCCTTTCACTGGCACTTATGGCGTCTCTTTTGGCGGTTTATTCCCACTTTTCCTTTGATACTTCATATTATCTGTTCTCATTTTTTAAAATTATTTTTAGGCACGATGTAAAATCACGATTTCCAGCGGAATCATAAAAAATAGAACAAAGTTAAGACACTCCAATCGAACATAAATTACACTTATAAAGTCTATCTCACAAGTCTACGAGTCCTTTTTGACATTTCAAATTACATTGTTCACATTATTCACATAAAAATGAATGATCTTACAAAGTTAGTTGCACAAATCATTAAAATTTTTCCATACGAATAAAGAAAATTTAGATACTTTAACTAAAATGTAAGAAATATGACAGCGTCAATCGTCAGCCGTTACTAAAACTGAGGAGTAGACAAACACAAGCAGCGTTACGAGAGCTGTCTTCCCATTGGACCGCTAGCGCATGCGTTGGAGTGGCGTCGCCGCTGACGCACTCTCCTCCTCTGCCGGTTCCCCCACCACGTACCTTGCTATTCCCCTCGCGCGATCGGAATTCTCGTAACGCACGAAAATATTAGCTCCTTCAGCAAAGAAGTTTCACTTGAAAAATACATTTTTGTAATTGAATTTTAACCTTAGTTCTTTAAATGATTCATGCAAAAGGAAATTTTGAGTTGTTGCAGTCTTTTTTATATACGCCATTGCAGTTTTGCACTGTTTGTCATGGAAAAATTCCGAAAATCAAATAAATAAAAAATATGAAGATAAAAATTCACAGAAAACAAGACTGAATCAGCTGATGTCGGACAAACTGAACCAACGATGAAACTAAACAAGTATTATGGGCCACACGACGACAGCACGGACAAAAAATGTTCAATCTCTAAATATCAGACAGCACAAGAATTCCGTTGAAGGAACTTAGTCATGCAAAATAACACAACACAAACGAACACAGTGGGCTAACAACGACGAGATTAAATGCAGGCAGACAACAATCCTGGTCCACGCAGCAAACATATAAACACAACAATGAAGATAAACAAGTACTATCGTAGTTTTATTGTCCATAGTACATGTTTATCTTCATTGCTGATTCCGTCTGTCCGACATCAGCTGATTCAGTCTTGTTTCTTTTGTGATATTTCTAATGCTCATATTTTTTTATTTTCACAATTTTTCCATGACATACAGTGCAAAACTGAAATGGCGTGTGTCAAAAAATGTATTTTCACTATTTAAAAAAAAATGATGTTTTTAAAATGAGCGTATTTGTCTGCGGTAATGTTCAATGGAAGTGAAGAATTTATTTTATAACATGGAGCTGTGAATAATAATGTTCTCAGCATACATAAAATTAAAATGAAATATTACATACATCCATTAAAAAAATTCTTTCCGAGTAAGAGAAAAATTTTTTATCTTTGATTATCATTAATCATATTTTAAAATATTTAATGTTAAGGAATTGATTACAAATGATCAACTGATCACTTGTCAGTAAACAAAAGTGTTAAAAAACAAATACATAAAATCAACTATAAAAATGTTAAACACTAATATATGTTTTATCTTTTATGACTATTAAGTATTTAAAAGTTATATTTCAGAGTTTTAGCGCTAAATAAAACAAAAAAATTTGATTTCAGTTTGTAAACGGCTAGCCACCGCAAGATCAGAACATAATCTAACGAAATATTATTCTTTACATCGTCTGTATTCTTATATTTTGATATATAAATATTGCCCCAAGTGTACACCCAAGCGAAAGGTATGTCATAAACAAGAGTAAAAAAACTTTTTATTTGAGGATGTTTACTTTATTATAGAATTGAGTACTTTAATCTTTCGCACAAGACTACTTCACATTGTTATATTAAGATACAATAACTATTTATGATAAAACAATAAAAAAAACCGTTTAAAACTTATGGATGAATTCTGTTTGACGATGCATGTTTTGGTGAGTTGTGATGTAGAATAGTACATGAGTTACAGATTCAATAAAATATCAAGAGCATATTGTAGTTGCGCCACTTCATCTAATGTTCATTGAAGTTGATTTGATTGAAGAGCCTCCTGGTCGCAGCCATCTGCAGCGAGTGGAATCGGCTCACGTGGAATATATCCATCCGGTGGCTCGGCTCGACGGTATAATTGACACACGCCAGTGTCTGGATACTGGATCCGTCTCCCCCTTCAGGATCCCGCCGACGCCATAAATCTGAGAAAGTTCCTAGAGGCTGCAGTTCAAATGAATTCCCTCATTCCCTGCCCCCTGCTTCGCCCTTCGCTGCTGGCCTGCGAATCACTGCAACAGTTGCTGCACTTATTTCACCATTTTCCTCAGCTCATCCAATATATATGAGGATAATCTGTAATCAAATTTAGTACAATTGTGTTCTTGAAGCGGGCGCCTCCCCCATTCTTCTGCGACTTTATGGTGTGGAAAAGAAGATATAGAGTTTATTTTGTGAAACACTTGAGCAGCGTGGCGGGCGAGATATTTTTCACAGGAAGAAGGAGAGGAGAGAGAGAGAAAAAAGCGGTGTACAAGGCAAGCGACGAGGAAGCTGGCAGAAGAGAAACTTTGATCGGCTCCGGGTAATAAAGGAAATTTGGGTGGATTTCTGCGAGATAGCACGAGGGAGGGTGCGAGGAGGAAGGGGAGGGGTGATTTACCCGGCATGCCCCGCGAAGGAAAAGACGCCGCGTCTCGGAAAGAGGGGAAAGCGGTCGTGCCCTGTAGCCAGATAATATCATGGCGGCAACGTGAACACAGCTCCGCTTGTCAGAGGTGCCAAACTCGGCGGGCATAAATTGCGCCTGCCCTCTGGAGCTGGGCGAATAAACGACTGGCGTCCCTTCTGCCGCCGGCTCCCCCGCTAGAGGAAATCGAATATCCATGGCCGTTACGTCTGCGCCAACTATAAACAAGGCGCGAGTTGTGTCTCCCGGCGCACGCACAAAGAACAACTGCAATCCTAATAATTCGATCGTTTGCCAGGTTTATGTGTCAGCGGGGAGCGGCTGTGTGGAGTCGCGTAGACGGCTTGCCGCCAGGGGCGCTGGCGTCGCCGTCTCTCTGCCGGACAGTCCGTGGTTCGCTTCCCGGCTGGCTTGTTGCGATGTATCCTTACAAGAAAACTATTTGTAAGCATCATGTCTAGGGCAGAATAACTTGGAAAGATTAACATAAATAAAATATCATTTTTGTGTTGAAATAATTACCAAAGATAGAAATAAAACTGTGAACTGATGAAAGATGTAAGATTAAACAAATTAAACTTAATTTGTTCCATAAATTAGGTTAATACACTTAGACACAAATTTTAATGTTAAATTAAATAATTTCATTGACTTCTATATAAGATGGGTTTGAATTTCAGATTTTTTTAAATACTAAATAATTTAATGTATTTAGTTGCATTTAAGTGCTATTTGGTTTATTTACTTGCATGCTTTTCAGTTTTTTTTAAAAGTTTAATCGCATTTCACCATAAAACATGTCTCTAGACGTTAAAGTATAAAAGTTCTGTCATTAAGGGACTGTTAATGCAAACGTCAGGCCAGAGTTCAACATGTGATGAAGGCGGAAACTAAAAATTGCTTTTTGATGCTTTCAACCCCCATGTATGATTTTTATTTATCTGCTTATTCCAGATTTTATTTGACGAATACATAAACATATGACTAAATAAATGTACCTAGTTGTATTTAATCCTAGCCATGAAAATACACAAAATAAATTTTAGTAATAAACACTACACAATTAATATGGGAAAAGTAATAACTATTAATATTTCCTTGATATATTTTCCTTGATACTTTACAAATGAAATAAAATTTTTATAAAAAATCATCCCAATAAATTAACGACAAAATTCAAATTACTCTGCTCGTAGGATGATACATAGATATAAAATTGCTATAAAACTAAAATATTGCGTAAAAATGCAATATTACAACATGAAGCTATTTTTTAGAATTTAAAATTTAGCTACCTTTTTTTAATAACTACATAATTTATGTTCATGCTTTTGGTGTTTGTATGTGTGTGTGAAATATAAATATATACGGTAAAAAAAACACACACACATATATATAGAGTTAGTGAAGTAACAGTCTAACAACTAAACTGAACATTTAAACATGTATTAAGAAAACCTAAATTGGGGAGGTTTATAAAATAAGGGCCCATACTACAAAATAATGGTCTAATTTATCGAGGTGTAAAGTTATCTGATTGATACACATTACAGTATACACAGTTACTACAAAGAACACACATGCACATCATTAATTGATGAAACTTTAAATGACCATGTAATTGTTTTGTTAACATCTAACTTTAACAAAATATAACTTTTTGTTATAGAAATGCATGTTTCAAGACCTTATTTAAAGGAAACCCCTTGTTTCACTGTTTTTTGCAAAAAAAAGCACATTAAATTAATTTTATCTAGAGAAAAGGGCAAATGAAATGAAATAGCAGAAAATAAAATCCATCATAGAAGATAAATTAGGCAGTAGTTTATTTTTAATTGATATTATTAGCATTAATATTCCAAATAATACACTCAGAGATATTAAAAAATTATTATCTTCACTTCCCTAGAAGTGCTTCCCATCGTCCCAAACCTCCACAATTTGGGCTGTTCGCCCCCTCACGGGTTTCGCCTCAAATTTCACCCGCAAACTTTTCCGAGCGTAAATTCACCCTACATTGGAAGTATTACCACTGAACATACACTCGAAATAACCTCATGTTGAAATCCCACATAGGGTCTTATCTACAGAACTAATGTGGCAGGGATTGATAAAACAAGACATTTTTTTTAAGGGAATTTTAAGGCGCGAACCGTAGCCTCCGTTTCAGACGAGGCGGTTTGCTTGATTCAACTAAATTGTCTCCCAACTGGTTGGCTGCCGTGTGAAGACAATTTTTTTTTTGCTGGTTTAGTACTAGGCAACTTCCCGTCAGGAAGAGAATATAGGAAAATTTCTTGGTAAAATAATAACTTAAATATTTCTAATAGTTTTAATAAAATGATCTTATCAATTGCTATAACCCGGAAAAAATTCGCGAATTCATTTCGCGATAGGCTAAAATACAAATAGTTATACCTCAGTGCCGCCTCTGCTATTGGCTCACAACTCACCTGGATGACTCTGGGCCAATGAGAAACACCTGACCAAAGCTTTATCGAATCACAGGCTGCTACGATGGGACGTATCACAAGACAGCAGCCAATAAGTGGGTGACATTTGACCGAGTGTACGTAGAACTATGGAGTTCATCCTGGAGGTCATTGAACCCGCGAATTTTCCGGTCCCTATCAATTGCACTTTGTTCGACAGACGCCATAGCCAATTCCCTCCAGCTTCACTCCTTTTGATGTTATCACTTCTTATATCCCATAGAGCGGTACTGCTATAGAGCATCCCACTCTTAGATTGCAGTGTGGAAGTAAATGGGCGCATTCTCTCTCTCTCTAACACACGCCGATTGCCGTTAGCGCTGTCCTTGTTTCTTCGTCCGTTGTTGCCAAATATCAAACAAAATTAAAATTTTAATTTTTGGACCAAGCTTTTTTCACATTGTATAGCATCAAAATACGCATCAGTCAATGCTTATTTTGAATACTTAACAATATTTTAAGTGTCCGAAAAAATTAAAAAACATAACTTATTCACTGCGAACTGTTTTGAAGTATTCCGAGATGTTTCACATAAAAAAACCCTACATGTGGATTTCATTCAGATTTTTTTATTAATAAATTAATGCCTTAGGACGCCACCGAACAAATGTTAAGACAAAAACTATACAGGTTTCACTTAAATAATTTTTTTAATATATTGAAATGCATTTTCTCACAAACTGACACATCAAAACGTTTACCAGCGGAAAACTTTTTTCTATTAAAGATAGATGGGAGACGAAAGCGTGAAAAATATTCACAATGAATTGAATTAGTTTTTAAAAGCAGCTCCATCTCAATTGCTTCTACAGTTTCCGTGGAAATAGCTGTTAAAAATGTGTTATCAGTACAAGAGCGCGCTGCAATAGAGGTTTCTCTCACAAGCTGCCGTCGTAAGAGGAAACAGGGTCGTGTGTTTAGATAAGTGGGGTTCTGTCCTGCAAGCAATTTCAAATACATGGCTTCCTTAGCCAACCATGTATTTCCTTAGACACGCATTTCTGAAAACCAGCCTGCCAGTTAGTATCGCGTCTCGCGACGAAGCAACGCGTTGTGTCCGGTGACTCGTTACAGTTATAATTTTGACAAACAAATTATATATTAACATACGTGATTTTATTTTCTACATTTATTTTTATTACGTACATATAAAATATGGAAGTTAGAACACCGAAAATAAATTATATCGGTAGGCTACGCGGGAGGGAGCGCAAGATTGTGTTGAATGTATTTGAGTATTTTTCAAACAATATGAGTGTGTGCAATGCAATTAAGGAAGCTTACCATTCTTCTGGTCAGCTCTGTGCTACTCTTATGGAAGGGGTATCAACATTGGTCAGCGGTAGCGATAGTGATTAAAAGGTATGTGATGTTATTAATTTCTTAATCACGTTAACGTTACATTTATCGTATAAATTCCTATGAATGAAATGTGTGTGAACAGATTCTTGTTGTAAGTTAAAGTTAAAAAAAAAATCCTTATCGGCACAGCCTAAAGGCGCAGGAAGATTTTGATGATTATATTTCTTTACATTAGAACAAAAAGGGATTTTTATATCCTTAAACCCATATTTTCTTCTTCCCCTTGCAGTAATGGTTGTTACAAAATATATTTTAATCGGATCTTGAACATAATATGTAAAATACATCAAATAAATACGAAGGAATTTAATAGCGATGATGGTACAAAATTTTGAATTATTTTTCTATCCTTCTCAACACCAAGCATCTTATCAAACATTGTTTTTGACAAAGTTTTGGAAAATAATTATTATATTTACAAACAATTTAAACAGATTTGATAAGGTGTCTACTAAGGCAGTTACTTTTTTTTTGTCCGGTGAAAATATTTTTTGAACCCATGCAGTTATGGCTGGTCGTATCAAAAATTTATTTAGAAAACATTTTTTGGCATTAGGTACTCCGAGTTATCATACGTTAAAACGGATGCGATATTATCCATATTATGGGAGGTGTTGCGATTTTTCTGTTTTTCAAAAAATCTTCCCCATTTCGACCCAATTGTTCGGATTTTTCCCATAGCTACTCTACCGAGAATTTCCATTACCGTATTTTATTTATCATTTTGGACATGACTTGTCCAAAAATACGGCATTTATCGGGCCTATGAAAATGTGATTATATATATATATATGGGATTTTTAGAACATAAAAGAAAACTATAAGAAATTTTCGTCTACAATGGGTAGTTTTTATTTGAAATTTACATAAAAGTGGCATTATTACAAATTTATATATGTAATAGTATAACATATTATAAATTACGATATGATTTCTTAAAATGCTTCTTGTTCGATCCGAATTACAAAGACACACATCTCCTGAAATTCGTAATGTGTTAGAGATTTGGCAACAGCACGCGCCATAAGCCGTGTAGGCCTACTGCAATCTAAGAGTGGGACGGGCTATACCATCTGCTCCACCTTGACACCGACTGGAGCGCCCTCCATTGTGACCTCGGTGGACTCACCCAAGGTGCCCAGGTCGAGGCTACTGGTGGGGATGAGGAGGTGTGTTCTGGAGGTTCCACTCTGATTGACACCTGTCCGTCAACCAGAGGAGCCAACTAGTCACCTCGTCTGAAAGGTGACTTCGTTAGCCACACGCACCAGCGACCAGCAAGAGACGGTGTACAGTACAGTGGATGTCTGGTTGTGGTACCTTCACGAGCTTGACTCTGGGCGAATAGCGCAGTGTTGAGCGTTAGTTCTGTACTAAGAATACCGATTTTACGAACAGCAACAGAGTTGCCCGATATGCGCATGTTGTACGAGCCGCAGAGAGTGGCATTTACAACTAGCTAGGGTGTTTCTAACCATAAGTGCACCAAATACGAAGACCCGAGTGAATTGGTGTTTGTCATTGGCTGCAAGTACTTCAGGGCGTGTCGAAATAACTTCTAGTTATCCAGTGACAGGTGTCATCTAGGTATGCAAACGTCAGTTTCTCGGATGAATAAAAAAATATCAATATTTGTTATTTTACTGGCTCACTGTTAAAATTTTCACCTTATATTCACGACGAACGCTGATTACAAATTATCCAGGGATCTTCACAAATTTACGGCTATCTTAGAAAATTTACGGACGCTGAGATCACTTTCTTTGAACACGAATCCAAAAGAATATCCTTAGATTATTAATGAAACATTAAAAAACAGGTTAAATCTTCAACAAGAACACACTTATTTTGTTCCCGTATGTAGTTTATCTTTGTTAAGAACGAAAAATGCAACTCGAAAGTCGAAATATGAAATAGTTTCTAAGAAGATTCAGTTACCTGAAATAACTAAAAAACCGCTTCTTTTATCTTAGGTGAGTTCTTCGTTGAAAAGTCGGTAAATTTACTGTAAGGGGACGCACCACAACGCCGAAATACCACAACGCCGAAATACACTAACGCCGAAAAATGTCATTGCATGACTGCCACAAAGGTTAGGTTAGGTTAGACTAGGTTAGGTTATGCAAGGTTAGGTTAGGCTAGGCTAGGATAGGCTAGGTTAAGTCATGTTAGGTTATATTACGCTAGGTAAGCTTAGGTTAGGTAAGGTTAGGTTTGATTGTGGTATTTCGGCGTTAAGGTACATTTAAGAAACACACACAAATCCATTCAGTTGTTATTTCGGCGTTGTGGTACACAGCAGTTTTCTAGCTGTCGGCGTTGTGGTCAATTTTGACATTCGGCGTTATGGTATTTCGGCGTTGTGGTAACGACCCTTACTGTAATCTCCAACAGTGCAGTGCGGTTAGCTGAAGACGTGAACGTCTGTGCGCGTATCAGTCCTGTGTCCTCGCGTCTCGCCGGGTGAGTGGTTCGTGTGAGCGGTGCAGTTTTCTCGCTGCGCCAGGAGACAGTAATTACTGGTGCGCTACCACCCCTCGCGCGCCGGGGTGAGTTGCCCCGCCTCCCAGACTCCGGGGTCACCTGAGCTCATCTGCGCGCCTATTGTTGGAGGAAGTAAACACGACGTCATCACAGTTCCCCCTCCCCGCCCCAGCTGTCAACCCGCGCCGCGCCCCTCGCTCCACGAGTGCACACACACCGAGCGACGGGACGAATTAAGGCCCTGCCTCAACCGACACGTGCTTCTCGAGCACAACACGGTGTCGTACACAACAGTTGAGCTCCGTGTGATTCAACCAGACTAGCAGACTAACTCTAACGACCCAGGTTCCACTCTTGCTTAACACTGAGTTATTGCTCAAACAGCGATATGTCGCCGGTTAATCATGAGCGTTGAAAATCCTTCTATGTTATCATTCAAAAAATCATTTATTACTTTTATTCTTAATATGTTTATACAATAGAGCTAAGCTATAGATATCACGACCCAATTTCCGAAGGACAAAAAATTATTTCTGCATTCATTTTGCAATTAATGTGCTACTTATGATTTTATTCTGTTAATACTGTTTTTTATAATTATATACAACCAACTACTGCAAGATGGACAGTGACTGACTTATTAAGGGAGAACACCACAGATTAAATATGGACAGTGGCTGACTTATCTAAGGGAGCACACCACAGACTAAATATGGACAATGACTGTCTTATCTAAGGGAGAACACCACAGACTAAATATGGACAGGTGGCTGACTTATCTAAGGGAGAACACCACAGATTAAAGATGGACAGTGGCTGACTTATCTAAGGGAGAACACCACTGATTAAATATAGATAGTGGCTGACTTATCTAAGGGAGAACACCACAGACTAAAGATGGACAGGGACTTTCTTATCTAAGGGAGAACACCACAGACTAAAGATGGACAGTGACTGACTTATCTAAGGGAGAACACCACAGACTAAAGATGGACAGTGACTGACTTATCTAAGGGAGAACACCACAGACTAAAGATGGACAGTGACTGACTTATCTAAGGGAGAACACCACAGACTAAAGATGGACAGTGACTGACTTATCTAAGGGAGAACACCACAGACTAAAGATGGACAGTGACTGACTTATCTAAGGGAGAACACCACAGACTAAAGATGGACAGTGACTGACTTATCTAAGGGAGAACACCACAGACTAAAGATGGACAGTGACTGACTTATCTAAGGGAGAACACCACAGACTAAAGATGGACAGTGACTGACTTATCTAAGGGAGAACACCACAGACTAAAGATGGACAGTGACTGACTTATCTAAGGGAGAACACCACAGACTAAAGATGGACAGGGACTTTCTTATCTAAGGGAGAACACCACAGACTAAAGATGGACAGTGACTGACTTATCTAAGGGAGAACACCACAGACTAAAGATGGACAGTGACTTTCTTATCTAAGGGAGAACACCACAGACTAAAGATGGACAGTGACTTTCTTATCTAAGGGAGAACACCACAGACTAAAGATGGACAGTGACTTTCTTATCTAAGGGAGAACACCACAGACTAAAGATGGACAGGGACTTTCTTATCTAAGGGAGAACACCACAGACTAAAGATGGACAGTGACTGACTTATCTAAGGGAGAACACCACAGACTAAAGATGGACAGTGACTTTCTTATCTAAGGGAGAACACCACAGACTAAAGATGGACAGTGACTGACTTATCTAAGGGAGAACACCACAGACTAAAGATGGACAGTGACTTTCTTATCTAAGGGAGAACACCACAGACTAAAGATGGACAGTGACTTTCTTATCTAAGGGAGAACACCACAGACTAAAGATGGACAGTGACTTTCTTATCTAAGGGAGAACACCACAGACTAAAGATGGACAGGGACTGACTTATCTAAGGGAGAACACCACAGACTAAAGATGGACAGTGACTGACTTATCTAAGGGAGAACACCACAGACTAAAGATGGACAGGGACTGACTTATCTAAGGGAGAACACCACAGACTAAAGATGGACAGTGACTTTCTTATCTAAGGGAGAACACCACAGACTAAAGATGGACAGTGACTGACTTATCTAAGGGAGAACACCACAGACTAAAGATGGACAGTGACTGACTTATCTAAGGGAGAACACCACAGACTAAAGATGGACAGTGACTGACTTATCTAAGGGAGAACACCACAGACTAAAGATGGACAGGGACTTTCTTATCTAAGGGAGAACACCACAGACTAAAGATGGACAGGGACTGACTTATCTAAGGGAGAACACCACAGACTAAAGATGGACAGTGACTGACTTATCTAAGGGAGAACACCACAGACTAAAGATGGACAGTGACTGACTTATCTAAGGGAGAACACCACAGACTAAAGATGGACAGTGACTGACTTATCTAAGGGAGAACACCACAGACTAAAGATGGACAGTGACTGACTTATCTAAGGGAGAACACCACAGACTAAAGATGGACAGGGACTGACTTATCTAAGGGAGAACACCACAGACTAAAGATGGACAGTGACTGACTTATCTAAGGGAGAACACCACAGACTAAAGATGGACAGGGACTTTCTTATCTAAGGGAGAACACCACAGACTAAAGATGGACAGGGACTGACTTATCTAAGGGAGAACACCACAGACTAAAGATGGACAGTGACTGACTTATCTAAGGGAGAACACCACAGACTAAAGATGGACAGTGACTGACTTATCTAAGGGAGAACACCACAGACTAAAGATGGACAGTGACTGACTTATCTAAGGGAGAACACCACAGACTAAAGATGGACAGTGACTGACTTATCTAAGGGAGAACACCACAGACTAAAGATGGACAGTGACTGACTTATCTAAGGGAGAACACCACAGACTAAAGATGGACAGTGACTGACTTATCTAAGGGAGAACACCACAGACTAAAGATGGACAGTGACTGACTTAAGCGCACGAGGCCATTACTGGTTCGCAACGTGTCAACAAATAAGTCAAATTCAGATGACGTAAACAAAGGGGGCCGCTTTTGTCAACAAATGGCATTGCTTCAACAAGGACTTTAAAAGTAAAAACTTTAAAATTAAAAAAATATCTTGACACATAACTTATTTCAATGTGCTAGTAATAATATAGTGTGTGTTTATTGGAAAACGTCGGTAAGTCCCGTTTCTGAAATCTTGAGTTTTGTAATAATAAAGGACGAAGAAATTGTTTGCTGTGTTTTTAAAATAAGTTAAGAAGTGGACAGCGTATTCTTATGAATGTTGCAGATTAAAAAAAAGGTATGTGTAGTTTTGGTTTTACTGTTGACACAAACTAGTTGTGGTTTTTAATGTCAGCTAATATTTTTTCCCCCAGTCATGGATCTATGCCGCGGCAGTATGCATGACTCCAACTACCTCGGGAGAACCAGCGGGAAGCAGTCGCCAGACAGTCGGCGCCCGGGAGGTGCTGGCATTGTTCTGCGGGACGTGACAAGAGCCAGGAGCGCTCCAGAGGCTCGGGCAGACACGGCGCAGCTATACTCGGGCCACGCCGACACCAGGTACGAGGGCTGCCTTTTCAACCTCCGATTGGCTGATTTACATAACATTATAATTTTACCACCAACAAGTTCAGCAGGGTCTTACTTATTTTTCTACATAATCGCTAAAACGATCGAGGCATTTGTCGTATCGCGACACACGCTTCTCGAAAGAAGAGAAAAGAGACATAGGGCCAGCGCCTGGACTCCCTCTCCCGCACGACGCCGCTGCGAGGCGGGTGGCCTAGTAGCGAGGCGCGTCCTGCCAGAGCACGTCAGTCACGCCCCAGGTGCCGGCGACCGCCGCATTCTCTGAGGCCGGGATAAATCCCTGCGCCCGACGGCCACTTCATTTACCTAATCGAGCAGTCGAGGCACTAAATACTGTACACCAGAGACTACAATTGCCCCTCGATGCGCAAACAGCCTGCTCCTAATTAACACGCTGTAATTAAATCAATTAGAGTCGCCAGGCCGACCCGGGCGGATTTGTCGGCGAAAGGAAATGGCGGCGTGTGAAGGGTAGGTCGTTGCGGGGTGGGGGTAAGGGGGGTGAAGGAGGGCTTTGCGAGGGAAGCTGTGGAGCCATGCGCCTCTCTCCGGGACTACGGTCCCCCTAATTAAAGTGAACTGGCCCGGCCGCGCGAAATTGCCGAGGCCGGAGCGACGACGGACGAAGAACAGCCGGACTCTGCAGAAGCGGAAACACTTGCAGGCGCTGACTTTTGGATGTGACCTTGAACGAAGGCACCGAGTGCCTCTAATAGTTTCACATTTCACAAATAAGGCGTAACAAGCTACAAGTTTGAATACATTACAATATTATGTATTTAAGAAAATTTAATCCATCTTTCTTTCCCTTTGCAAAGATTCAACACACATCGCGTGGATTTAGTAATAAAAGTTTTAGTTGTAATATATACCATATCAAGACACTGTATCTTAACTTAAGTGACAATTTTTTCCCTTCGTTGTTCTTTTCCATTAGCTTAGTCTCACGTTTCATGGTGTATCATTAAATGTAAAGACAGGTGCGATTGCTAATTTATTGTCGTCCACACTTTCAACTGCTCTTCGAAAGTCCTACAACAATGAAGTATCTAAAATATGAAACAGCTGGTTACCTATAATTAAATAACTAAACCACTACGGCTCAACATGTAGAATTGGAGTCACTGACCTTAAAAATTACCTTACATGTGCTTATTTTCCTTCCCACGTGACAAAATTTCACCAAAAATATCACTCTTAATGCTTGGTGGATTCATCCAAAAAAACTACATTTAAATAAGAAATATTACTACAGACCAGTAAAATTCGTGATATTTTTTGGAAGGAGGCTAGAAAGCGTAACAATTTTCACTTGAACTGCGTTGTCATTGCACCATTCGTAGTTTTGGAAACGCCTCAAAGGACAAGATAACTACACTACAAATTTCAAATGACCCAATTACTTGGGGCCAGAAAAATTCTCGGGTTCGATGACCTCCAGAACTGACTCCACAGTTCTACGTGTACTCGGGAAAATGTCACCCACTCATTGGCCGGTGTCTTGTGAGACGTCTCGACGATAAATGTAAATTTATACATACATCATCTATGTGACTATGCAGGGAATGTAGCGTAAAATAACCCACATTTGTCTGCGTAAAATAAAGCTGGTGTAAGTGTGATGGCGATTAGTTGAACATTGCTCAAAGGGTGGGTCGACGTTAGAATTGTCAGGGTGTCAGCTTTGAGACTGTGGTATTGATGAATGTTCAAATAAAATATTTCAGTGACATTTTAGTTCATAGTGCAAGATTAGTTGTTTTTTTTAAAAAAAAACTAATTTAGATTAAAGTACTGTAGACAACTTCAAATATCCAAGATAACAAGCTTAATGCGATAGTTTTGTTAACAACTAAATTTAAAATAAATGAAACTAAATTCTTCTAAACTAGGTTTCGATCCCTTACGAAAATGGTTAACATTTAGATGGTTCTAAGAATATATATATATATATATATATATATATATATATATATACATTTAAATTTCTTCGGCTGTGCACATCCATGCAGGATGGCAAAATGTTCTAGCAGTTTAAATGGTTGGACAGTGAATCAAAGAGTTTCAAGTTTTAATATTTTTCGATCAATAAAGCATTGATTGGCTACAAATTATTTACATATAACACACAGAAGGCTATAAAGCACGTGCCAAAATAATCATAACTGTGGTTAAAACTGTTGCTACTGGCCACCTAGTTGTGGTAGCCACTGTAATAAAACTTCCTTGCTCTGTATTATATAGTATGTGTTCTCATGGGGTTCTTGGCGCCTACCCTCTTTGCAGTAAACACCAGGAACGTTGCTGCTGGATGGTCTGCCCAGACTGATAGTCCAGCTAGCACATCACTGCCCTGTGTTACTGTCCAGAGAGTAATTATAAAAAGAAAATTTAGTAGTGTTGCGTGAATAGTGGAAAATTTGCATATAAATGAAATAATAATAATTGAAAAACATATGATTTTAATAGTTTCTGGAATATGGGTGTGAAGTTACGTTTAACATGTGGTTAAGCGAGAACAACCAAGGTGTCAAACTTAAGTGTCGGTAATTAGATGCAAATAACGTCACTGGAACACATTGAATATCATGCCGGGTCTAGCTATACGTTGTCGGAGGCTTGAGGCTCTCTT
This sequence comes from Bacillus rossius redtenbacheri, assembly GCF_032445375.1. Classification (NCBI taxonomy): domain Eukaryota; kingdom Metazoa; phylum Arthropoda; class Insecta; order Phasmatodea; family Bacillidae; genus Bacillus; species Bacillus rossius. The sequence goes on from NC_086331.1 coordinate 2,655,029, forward strand.
CACAGGACCTCCAGGTGGTCTGCTGCTACACTGGAACACTGGATGCTGTAATGCTGTAATTAGCGAACTACAGGAGGGCTGAGGTCGCCGGGTATCAGCTGAAGACTCGACATCCCTCTCGTCCTGGAAAGTCTGGTTTAATCTGGATTGGTCTCACCAATCGTCGTGGCCGATCGCAGCTGGCGCTGCCCTCAGATGTCTGGAACCACTACGGGACGAAAACGGGACCGACGCGGAAGTTGGCACTCGATGTCGCCGATACTCCCTATCTAGGATTTATTTAATCCAGATACAATTCTCTCGACTCGTAGAGCGGAGAACTCTAAGCAGGACACGATCGCGGATGACGCGAAATCTTCTATTTCTCGGGCGGCAACCAAGGCTTTGGTTCGCCCCAGCCCGAGAAACGTCTTCCCGCTGCAAGATGGCGATGGCGTCTCCCTTCTTCCTCCTTATAACTATTTAATTTCAGTCCCTAGCAACCAAGGAGCTATAGATATCAGCAAACAGAATAAGCTGCATAGTGAAATGAAAACTTGGATGTTGGGGTGTAAGAGTATCGAACTAAGACCAAATGAATAAAGTTTCCAAAGAATAATTCTTAGAAGACCCTGAAGTTGAAAGTGTGTTGTCTATGGCAATAAGATGGGTTATATCTGTTATACCTTGGTTGTCCTCTTTACAATAAAACAGTTAAATACATAATATTCACTCATGGAGTATACAATTAATATTACAATCATAATAAAAATAATAATTATATAACTGTAAACAGTTGTACTGGTTACATAATACAAGTTTTTTTTATTGTAAAGAAGATTAAAAATTTTCCCACAGACATAAACATAAACATAAACCAACAGTTATGCAAAATTACATTTGTTTATTATAAAATTATTCGTGCATAGCTAATGTAAATTTAAATTAAATTAAAAGCGTACTTAAATGGTTTTGGTTTATGTTTATATTGATTCAAATTCTAGAATTGCACATTTTTTTCACAGTATTTAAACATTCGAGTAAAGGAAAATAAAAAATCACGAAAACATATAAGTTAGTTATCAAGTTTTTGTTGCCAAAACATTTTTTGTAAAATTACGCACAAAACTTTTCCCACAGTTAATTTGTGCATTACTCACAAAGTATGAATGCAAGACATCATTTAAAGGCAATGTTAGATAAATAATAATATAAAATGGAATTACAGGCCCCTATATTTCATATAATTATAAATTTGGAAAATATATAATGTTTTATTTTTTTCTACGAAATCTGATTCGATAAATATATAATGTTTTATTTTTTTCTACGAAATCTGATTGGATGTTAGCTTAGACATTAACTAACCCTCAATACATATCCAAAAATAAACCCTACGACGTCAGAGTTTAAAATCAATAATTAAGATCACTAAACAACTGAAGTTGGCACTATCCGATATACTCCTGCCTCAGTAAGGAAAAATAGGGCGAGTTAGCGCTCATTTAGTGTTAATTGCCATTGCAAAAATATACGTAACTTAATACTTTCATTCAATTATTTATGAAAAATGCCTTACAACTAAACTTTATACTTAGAGTCATTTTAAATATATATGCATGTTTTCAAAAGTAGTGCTTTGCGTCATTTCTCCTTGAACACTTGTATAATGTAGCGCAAACATTAATAGTTATCAAAACATCGGTTAATATTTATATCTGAACATAGTAACGTAAAACATAGTTTATCCGGCTATCGTTGATTCGGATCTCAAGATAATACGGATCAGATTTGTAAACCTTTTTATTTATTGATCTCTTAAAAATATTGGACTACATTAGCAAGAACGTAACTAAAAGTACGCCTAATATTCGCTGTTTAGTTTGATTCAAAGTACAGTTCTTGCATATTTGGTAAAATTGAGGCAATAAAATGCTTTCTGTTGAGTTTAAGAAAGCGCCCAGTTGAACTATTAATATTGAAACTTTTGTCACCGTGCTTCATTCAAACGCCATACAAGCTTGAAACAGAAGAAAGTGGTCAGATTTTTTTGTTAAGAAATGACGTGAAAAGTTATTTTTATTATTTTAATGTGCTATAAACAATATACGGTATGTATATTAGATATTTTTGTGACAAAATTTTATTTTTATCGTAATGAACGGCAAGTCTGCTTATTTTAGAATTTTGTTTTTCTTGCTACCCCTACTACTTGGATTATCCGGATTTTTGATTGTTTGGATTGCTTTTGGTCCCAGTTAGTCCAGTTTAACTGTACACACAAAATACCTTATTTTTGATGGCAACATGAAAAAAACGTTGTAAAAATTAATTCACTCAAAAATATATTTCTTAGTAATAATTCCAACTTTAACTTGGCTGAAGAACTAAATAAAAGTAAATATTTTCTTATATAAAAATGTTTTGGCATTTTATAAGCCAATTTTCATTGTGATGTAGCGCTATAACAGTGATAGTCACAACTTTTTTTCCCCAGATGTCAGAGTAAAACCATTTTTGGAACTCTGAGAATTCAAAACATACCTGGTTTGTTAATAATTCGGATGCCATACTCTGATACTCATCCACATTGAAGATATTTTCAGGCTTATCGTTTAAGTTGTACTAGCTCACGTTTCCCTCCAACAATTCCCAATAACCATCAAGTACTTCCGGCAAAGTCTCAGCCATACAACAGACCAACCTTGTGACTGCCTCAAACTGTGGTCTATGTTTTTAACCATGAATAATTATATCTATATACTTATTGTCGAAATATTTCAGCAAAAAACATGAGTTAAAACTAACACTTTAAAAAAAGTTGCGTCATCTCTTCCGGAAGTTAGGTGCGCTGTCTCTACCAATATGCAGGGTAAGAAGATGCATTAAGTTTCTCTTAGTGCAAGAAACCTAGGTAATAATACCCCCAAAAATACCTTTTGATTGAAATGAACCGAATAAGTTGTAATTATCATCATAAATAGCAGTATGTTCGTGAATTGTACATCTAAACACCAATGAAATGAAAATTCAAGGACTATAACAGGGTACTTTCCAGAAATTCTCAGTATTCTCTGAAGATAAGAGCAATTTACGGTGAGGTAAGCACGTTTAAGCTGAATACCTTCCGAGCACTTTCAAAACACTTATAACGAATAGAAAAAGAACTATAGCATCTGAGCCATTCTACCTGGTCCACAAACTCACCCTGTTTTACCTTATGCCTGACCAGTGTCTGAATCACAGACTATACCTAAGCGTTCAGAGGCCAAACCACCCGTGTTCATCGCGAAATACGGTTTCACACACTTACATGGCCAAGAAGTATGGCAAAACCCGGTTTTCGAACCACGCCAAGTACAACGGACTCAGGAAGCGGCGTGTATCGGGCAAAAAGCATGGGAATTGCGCAAGGAATCAACCTTAATGTAAACCTGAGAAAATGAGCAAATAAAGGACAACAGAACTACTCCTTAATAGGTTTACAAAGCAGAAGTAAGCACACTATAGAACACGCAACAGAATGATCTGTATACAGAATATTCTAAAACACAGTTCATCAAAGTTATATGTACTAAAAACTGTCCCTCCAACCCAGATAATAAGTGTCTCTATGTTTACAGCGTGGGCAATGTGTGGTTTGGCTTTGGCGACTGTATTGTTCCTAGAGTGCTGTGAGTTTGCTCGGAGCTGCAGGAAGCGAGGGAGAACTGAGACCAGGGTATTCTCGCCAGTAGCACGTTAGTTAGTTCTGGGCCCCAGTGGCTTCAGATGTGGACAGGACGTCTCGTCGCAGTGCCTCCCAGCTCGACTGCGGCGCAGATAATTACCAAATCGGTGTTTGGGTTAGCGAACCACGCTCTCTTCAGTGATAAACTCGCGGAGTCGTGTTCCTCGGATTGAAACCTGCCCGCCGAAGGAAAAGGAAATAAAAAAAATTGGTATTATTCGGCAAGGGAGTAGGAAGGCCGAGTGAAAGAAGAAGATTGCAGCCGTTGTGAAATAAGGCGCGGCTAGAAGCAAGAGAGGACGAAAGTGGAGGTGGGATCCATTCATGAGCCGTCAAGACCCGAAGGAAGGAAGACAAATGAGCTGTTAAATGCGCAAGGGTGGGCGAGCGGGGAAAATAAGGGGGTTGGCGGGGGAAAAGGGGATGGGAAAAAAAGTAATTTCTTTTCATGAATATAAGCTATTGCCAAGTCAGTAAACATAAACAATGGCGAGGGGGGAGGAGGAGAAAGGAGGGATGGAAAGATGTGACGAGGATGGAAAAAGGAATGAGGGGAAAGTAAAAGGGGGAGGGGGCAGAAAGGCGAAGAGGGAAAATATAATGTCGTGGCAAGAGAGGCCAACCTAGCGGCCACCCCCCTTCGAGTCCGGTGACAATGTTCACTATCGATTCGCCTGGATATAATTAAAAGTACCTTCGTTCCTCCCCCCAGCATTATCCCAACATCGCCACCCAGAAATTTCAGTCAGTTTGACGTGCTCCGGGGGCTGGACTCGCAGAGGGGGGGGGGGGGGGGGGGTTGGAAAATGCGGTATTGGCTTTTCTTGCCTCGGCTGAGACGAGCGATCGAGCGGCGACACTCCTTCCTCGCCGCTCGTCCATCGGAAACAAATTGGACGGGTCGCTGCAGTGGCCGGCGGGTCAGGGGACCGCGCGGTTGTATCACAGCCGGCCGACGCCGCTGTCCTTCAGTTAATTACGAGCCAGTGCAAGTACCCTCCGGGCTGACCGACCGCCGCGTGCCCCGCGGGCAGCCCACTTGATCCCCCACGTGATCCCCCACGTGATCCCCCACATGATCCCCCACATGATCCCCCACATGATCCCCACGTGAACCCCGTGTGATCCCCACTTGATCCCCCACATGATCCCCCACATGATCCCCCACGTGATCCCCCACGTGATCCCCCACATGATCCCCCACATGATCCCCCACATGATCCCCACGTGAACCCCGTGTGATCCCCACTTGATCCCCCACATGATCCACCATGTGATCCCCACTTGATCCCCCACATGATCCCCCACGTGATCCCCCACGTGATCCCCCACATGATCCCCCACATGATCCCCACGTGAACCCCGTGTGATCCCCACTTGATCCCCCACATGATCCACCATGTGATCCCCACTTGATCCCCCACATGATCCCCCACGTGATCCCCACTTGATCCCCCACGTGATCCCCCACATGATCCCCCACATGATCCCCCACGTGATCCCCACTTGATCCCCCACGTGATCCCCCACATGATCCCCCACATGATCCACCACGTGATCCCCACTTGATCCACCACATTATCCACCATGTGATCCCCACTTGATCCCCACATGATCCCCCACGTGATCCCCCACATGATCCCCCACATGATCCCCCACGTGATCCCCCACATGATCCCCCATGTGATCCCCCACGTGATCCCCCACATGATCCACCATGTGATCCCCACTTGATCCACCACATTATCCACCATGTGATCCCCACGTGATCCCCCACGTGATCCCCCACATGATCCCCCACATGATCCACCATGTGATCCCCACTTGATCCACCACATTATCCACCATGTGATCCCCACTTGATCCCCCACGTGATCCCCCACATGATCCCCCACATGATCCACCACATGATCCCCACTTGATCCACCACATGATCCACCATGTGATCCCCACTTGATCCACCACATTATCCACCATGTGATCCCCACGTGATCCCCCACATGATCCCCCATGTGATCCCCCACGTGATCCCCCACATGATCCACCATGTGATCCCCACTTGATCCACCACATTATCCACCATGTGATCCCCACTTGATCCACCACATGATCCCCCACGTGATCCCCCACGTGATCCCCCACGTGATCCCCACGTGATCCCCCACATGATCCCCCATGTCATCCCCCACGTGATCCCCCACATGATCCACCATGTGATCCCCACTTGATCCACCACATTATCCACCATGTGATCCCCACGTGATCCCCCACATGATCCCCCATGTGATCCCCCACGTGATCCCCCACATGATCCACCATGTGATCCCCACTTGATCCACCACATTATCCACCATGTGATCCCCACTTGATCCACCACATGATCCCCCACGTGATCCCCCATGTGATCCCCCACGTGATCCCCCACATGATCCACCATGTGATCCCCACTTGATCCACCACATTATCCACCATGTGATCCCCACTTGATCCACCACATGATCCCCCACGTGATCCCCCACGTGATCCCCCACGTGATCCCCCACATGATCCCCCATGTGATCCCCCACGTGATCCCCCACATGATCCACCATGTGATCCCCACTTGATCCCCCACGTGATCCACCACATGATCCCCCACGTGATCCCCCACGTGATCCACCACTTGATCCACCACATGATCCCCCACGTGATCCCCCACGTGATCCCCCATGTGATCCCCCACGTGATCCCCCACATGATCCACCATGTGATCCCCACTTGATCCACCACATTATCCACCATGTGATCCCCACTTGATCCACCACATGATCCCCCACGTGATCCCCCACGTGATCCCCCACGTGATCCCCCACATGATCCCCCACGTGATCCCCCACGTGATCCCCCACATGATCCCCCATGTGATCCCCACTTGATTCCCACGTGAACCCCATGTGATCCCCACTTGATCCCCACGTGAACCCCATGTGATCCCCACTTGATCCCCACGTGAACCCCATGTGATCCCCCGTGTGATCCCCCACGTGTCCCGCACGCGATCCCCCAGTAGCCAACCGACTGTTCCACTGTTGACAGGGTGTCGCGTCTAGCAGTCACCTGCCCAGCACGCCGTTTGCATCGTTTATCCTGAGTTGGTCCATAACACACCTGTGGCATCCGGGTGTCTGTGAGACACCTTCACAATGATCAAGTTATTCATTTAAGATTAGATGTACTTCGTTAAATATCCCAAATAGCTACATGATATAATTTGTAAGCCTATATACATAATGACTTGAGGTTTCACTAGCATATCTTGTGTCCTTAGAGTCCCTACGTGATTACACTTTGTGTATACCAGGAGGACACATTGGAGACACCCAAAATTTATACCGTCATAGCGATAGGATTTGTAACTATAGGGCAATATAAGAAAGATACGACAGATTCCTGATAAACAAACCAGATATATTTAAAAAAAAATACATGGACATACGCCATTGCTAGTTCTAACTCCACATGAATAAACAAGAAATATGAATGCACAAACACAGAGAAAACCAGCCGACATCTTCTTATTCATTCCTGCAGTTTCTATGTGACATACAGCTGAAACCAACAATGACATATGTCCACGAATTTTTTTTTTTAAAATCAAGATTGCCCATTTCAAGATTCATTCAAAGAACGCACCAAGATATACTTAAAATAAAAAAAAACGGAAACACACAGTACAATTCACGGGCGTGTTTTACGCTAATAATCCATCTTAGCATTTACCTAGACTTTTTTTTGGTAAAATATGGAAAAATGATATCGGGACAGTTGGACAGGGACCTGCAAGTATGCCCTTGCAGCGAATGGCAAACTGCAATGTGAGCAGACGAGTTCGTGGCAATGTTCCGCCAAAATGCCCACAAACTTTACTGTGAGTTCTGCAAGTTCTGATGATACCGTATAGCATGCTTTATTCTGAGCAGCATTCATCTCCCAGAACATTCTTCACTCTGAACGAATTTCAGACCACTGTGACATTAACAGTTGAAGTCTTAGAGTGAGTGCAGTTAAAAATTAATTGATTGACAACTATTCTCATAACTTTGGTAAATAGGTACTATGAGATACGAAGTCATAATAGTTCTTTTTAAATCAAAACGACTGCTTAGCGTAGCATTGCCCTAAATTTTCTGAAAAAAGATAAGAGTAAACCACGTTTTTTGCTGGTAATTTTGTAGCCATATCATTTACGTCTATAAACTGGTTCTGAGTAGACTTGACAACTTACTGGCGAACACTTTAAAAGTCAAGAAAAATGGTTATTTTAGCTATGGTTTACCTTAAACCGTCAGGTTTTAAAACTTTAATTTTTAATTTAAAATATGTTATTATTTATTGTAATTTAAAAAGTTATTTAATGCTCACGTTTCATTATAAAAAGGGAATGATTTCCGCAGAAGTTCATTTATTCTTGCTCTAGTTTTTTAAAGTGTCAATTTTTATGGCATTAAGTTGCATGATAAATTATATGATGAATTGTCAGATCGTAAGCTAATTTAAACCGACTTATCATCAATAGCCTACACCAAAGAGAAAAATAATATAATTTTTTACAGTTTTTTCTATCCGTTAATTTTTAATCAGTGACTTATTTTGGGCATTTAAATTTAACTCCAATTATGGCAGACCAACTTCAACTAACACGAGTTTGTTTTTAAAATAAACTCACCCATGTCTGGCTCTGCAGTTACAAATATAATTTGAGGCAAGAAAAAGGGCGTCTGTGCAAAGCATGGCTCTTTAAGGTGTTTTAGTTCAGAGATGCTCGGTGATTTTTGTTTTGGAAAAAAACTGCCACTTGGAAATAGATAAATGTTTTCAGGTATAGCTCCTACAGGAAATTAATAAAACGAATGGTTTTGAAGTATGTCCAACAAGATTTTGAAGTCATGTATTAGACACGTGAGAAGGCATTCTTGGTCCAAGTATTGCCAAATATTGTACGTTAAAGGCCTACGAAGCTAGTAGGGTGTGGTGAGTGACGTTTTTAGGTCAATATTTTCAAAAGTGCCCAGAAGTTCTTGTGTGTACTAGCATACAATTTATAGTTTATGCTAGATACTCACTACTTTAAGTGATATTCTTACTGTATGTTCGAAGACAAATTGATTCGTGGAAAATCATGTGATAACCAGGCATTTTATTATGTCATGATTTTTAGAGACCGACAAAATTTGCGGATTTGCTTCGTGATACACTCAATTTCAGATACATAATAATTTTAAGCTGCATCTGCTATTGGCTTACAGTTAACCTGGAGGACTCTGTGCCACAATGGGAGACCTTCAACAAAGAAGTTAACAAATCACAAGTTACCCAGTTGAGACGTCTCAAAAGTCAGCAGCCAATGTAATTATTTTGAGGGTTATAACTATTTACACCCGAGGTTTTCAATGTCTGAATAAACGCTTGCTCTACCACTTAAAAATTGCTTTGTGAATTTCTTTGGCATTGATCTGAGGCACTACTTGTAGTCTCGCTCTTGTATAAGAACTCTTGTGATTCGTATTGCTGGCACCAACATCTCTTCGACTGGGACGTGAAACCGATCCAAAACTGTAAGCTGTTTGGTCACTGAGTGTTGCTCGGAAAGCAGGACCTGAAGAATCACCGTGGTCTTCAAAAGTCTGAGGAACTGGCACGGCGCACACAATATCAATCATGGCGTAGGCTAAGGTGAACGTCAAAATTCAGTAATAATGCACGGTATTCGTGTTACATGACGACACCAACATTTTCCCCAGTCTTCAATAATCTAGGATTGTTTGTCACTGACGTAAGCAATTATTTTTGTATTGAACTGCGCTACGCAAAACTCAAAATTTTCATGTGGCTTCTTTACTACACGGTACGCCTTAAACAGAATTCATTCAACGGTCATTTGTTTCGTACTCATAACAAATCTCCGACGCAGTTGGTACTTATCAGGTTTTATATCAATTTGAATAGCTTCAGATTTGAAATCCTAAGTTAATTTTATAACATAGATTATTAAAAGGCCTTTAAACTTAACATTGATGAAGATACATAATTTCTACCATAATAATTTTTTGTTATAATATTAAAATCATATTTTAGTTAAGTACACTTTCACAACACATATTTCGATCATTACACTTAGTTTAGATCATCAAACTAAATAGAGCCTAATTGCAATAATTGCATCAATCATGATGAATTGGTAAACTTGTGTTTCACAAAGCTGTGCAATGTTTAATTCAATGCAAAATCGGGTGATGCATCCAGTTCGTCAACAAAAAGGGCGGATTGTGTTCGCAGCAGAGGGATGTTGCGAGACAGCTGCGGGCCAGAGAGTGAGCAGTGAGTTCGGCCCGTGATCAAGGCTGTTAACGGGGAGCAGAAGCGAGCTGGCGTGTCTTCTCTGGGCGAGCGGGGAGTCTATTGGACAGCGGGTCGTCAAACTCCTCTCGAGGGAGGCTTTTATTTGACGTTAACGTGTGGCGAACACTCGCCACTTGGAGGGGAGCCGGGGTCGCAGTTTGTGGCTAATCTAAATAAAACAGGCGACCGGTGTTAAGCGAAGGGAAGAGGAAGCAACATTAACAAACCTCTCCTTTTTTAACAGACCCTAATGGCAGTATGTTTAACCCCTCGTTCCTGCTCAGAAAGCCCCGAATTCACACCCCCCTTCACCCAAGTGCTCTGTATATGAAATTTTATGGTGGCAGAGGAGAAGAAATTTCCAATCTAATTTCCCCCGTTTAGAGAATTCACAGGTAAGATGTATCCATAACAGAGAGAAGTGGCGTGGACTCCTCCACACCAAACCACTCAATACCATTATAACTGGGGGCTGCAGTGCCAAGGTGGTTTTGCTCCGGCAAGAATAATTTCGTCTCTCCACGGGTTTCTAATGGCCCACCAGGGGCCAGTAAACGTCGACTCCAAATAGCTGTTTTTCATTTCTTCCCTTTCCCCCTGCCCACCCTTTTTATCGCCGGCGGTATAAAAGTTGACTCCTTGCTTCTTGGAGTCGGTTGCCTGCTCGTTTTGTTTTTTGCCCGCTCTGCCGTGGCCCTGGGCGGTCAGGGCGTGATTGGCGCTAGTGGAGCGCGCCCAGCCTCCTTCATAACTGCGTAGCAACAAAGCTTCTGGCATACCTCAATTTTATTAAATAATATTTCTAAAAAATTTCCCAACCCTGATAACCACGCACATGGTTTATTGTTTAAACACGTCAGAAGACCTGCTTTGAAATTAATTTCAGTTCATTATTAGAGACCTGCAAAATTCGCGGGTTCAATGACCGCCAGAATAGACTCTACTACACTCTACACACTCGGGAAAATGCCACCTGTTCATTGGCTGCTGACTTGTGAGTCGTCTCGACCGAGTGTCTGTGATTCGACACTTCTTTGAGTGAGGGTCTCTAATTGGCCCTCATTACTCCAGATTAACAGTGAACCAGTGGTAGAAGCAGCGCTAAGGTATAATTATTTGAATTGTAGCATATCACGAAATGAATCCGCGAATTTTGCAGGTCTCTATTCATTATGCATCATATCACCACATTGACACGAACCTCATTAGAAACCACTGGAAACATGCGACTCTCTCGTTACTTCCAGGCTGGGCTGCACAAACGTGTGCAGAACCAAGTCGATGTCACATGTTCATCTCCCCTTCCCCCGGCTCGCACGTGATTTTTTTTTTTTCAGTTTTTGACGTGATAACTAGAGACCTGCAAAATTCGCGATTTCAAATCCCTAAAGGATAGACTACATGATCCTCTATGCACTCGTGCAAATTACATCTGCTGATTGGTTACCAACTCGTAACACGTGTTGACTGGAATGATCGTGATTCGCTAATTCTTCTGTTAAAGATTTTTCATTGGCCCAGAATCCTTCAGATAAACTGTGGCCCAATCACCGAAGCAAAATAATGTCAAAAGTATTTGGACTCTATCCTATCGCGAAATGAATGCGCGAATTTTACAGGTCTCTAGTAATTTCGTCCTATAAATCGTTGAACGCCGTCTGCACGCACGAAAAAAGCATGACTCATTCTCATGTTCCACCTGAGCCGAGCGTGCAAGAACCGGCCAATCACCGTGCGAGAAAATCTTCTATAATATCAAACAGGTTAAGGCGTGCTTTTTAAAAGCAGCAATTTAAAAAAAATTATATATTTGTCCCATTTCGTCATTTCAAATTAACAATTTATTGACATTGATTTGATCTCAGTTCATTTATATAACTAATTGTTCGTGATTATATTTAAACAAATTATTTAAATTAAATTTGCAAAAACTGTAAATAATATTTGAAAATTAAAAAAGTATGCAAATTTTCATCAATGTTTTCTTATGACGTTATCACTAGAGACCTGCAAAATTCGCGATTTCAAATCCCTAAAGGATAGACTCCATGATCCTCTATGCACTCGTGCAAATTACATCTGCTGATTGGTTACCAACTCGTAACACGTGTTGACTGGAATGATCGTGATTCGCTAATTATTCTGTTAAAGATTTTTCATTGGCCCAGAATCCTTCAGATAAACTGTGGCCCAATCACCGAAGCAAAATAATGTCAAAAGTATTTGGACTCTATCCTATCGCGAAATGAATGCGCGAATTTTACAGGTCTCTAGTTATCACGTAAAATTATCGTCTGTAAACCGACTTTACAGACAACCCCCTTTTCTTAAAAATGTGTTTGTCATCCTTCAGTTCGGGTCAAATAACTCGTGATCCAATGAAAAAGCACATTTTCAATCTAAACTGTAATCAAATAATAACGCGAATGTTTCAGTTCCCAAGTAATTATGTGAACCCTTGAATTAAGTATGTTAAACTGTAAAATTATAATAATAACAATATCTTTTTATTCTTATTCTCCCAATAATGCACACATTAAAATAATTTCAGCGAATATTTATATAAATAGTATACATTTTACAAACGAAGACGTGGAAAATTCGCATTATTTTATGGCACCAGGATAAACTTCACCCAATTGTACATTGGCTGCTGTTACCTTTTACCTGCCGTCCATATTGCATGTGATTAGGTCGTTTGAATACTGTAATGTTCTCGACCTCCAAGACGCGTTAAATAGACCAATTATCCAATAATAATGCGATTTATATTTATAATGGTATGCATCATATCCTCCTTCCAAATAAAAAAATTATGAACTTTGCCAGTCTCTTATCATTATTACAGTCGCGGCTTCATTTCCCCTCAGACTAGTCTCAACTTGCCTATACATAATATAGACTATCTAGAGTGGTCATTCGACAACAAAATCACATTCATTGGTTATCAGCGATTAATTAACCACTTATTCACCTGGTTTATAACGGCATGGGTGTCATGTAGTCCATTCATCAACGCGGAGCAGATGTATATGTGCTTCAAGTCTACTTTGCTGCAAATAAGTCAACACAATAATCTTAGCTCCACGAAAGAGACGTTAAAACAAGAAAAGTGTTTTTAAATAACTTATGACAGTTTTAGATGATTCCAGTATGTGGCATTGTTTAGGTAAATACATATATGTTTCTCGAGAGACTTGCGAAATTTCCGTTGTTATTTTATGACAGTGTGGATTGAAAAAGATTTGTACAGCTAAATAACCTTTGACTAGGGCCACGCATATTTCGCGAAAAGATACCGAGGCCAGCTGAAAGTTAAAACACTGTATCATCGTCTGTGTTTCGTGACTGGGTGAGTTTCTTTCAGGTACATGTCGATTGTTACAACACCAATCACAGTAATTAAGAGCGGAGGCAAACGCGTCCTGAGTGGCTCGGTCAAATAAGTCAACGACTTCTCTCGCAGACGGCCGCCAATCAGAATGAATAATCCGGTGGTGCGGGTATACCTTGTTGCAGTCTAATAGGCGTTCGGATTTTTTTCGCAAAAATTTCCTGCCCCTTGTTATCACTTCAAGGCGTGACAAGTATGTACCGTTGTTCTTATTGTTACAGCAACTAATGGAGAAGATAAATGTTCTAGATGATTTTTCTTCTTCTTCAGGACTTTCAGTGCTCTTGAATTTTATTTTTTTATATTTAAAATTTTGCCAAGCCTGCGTAGGTATGGATGACTTAGATGGTAGGCAATATAAAATGAAACATTATTACAAAAAGAGTTCACATATAGATAATAAGAACAAATGCAGGGACAGATACAAGGAGATGAATGCGTGACAACACAAAACCACAAGGATAACTACACACGAATTTATAAGATCTTGAAATTAAATATAATTGATTTGATGGATTGTAGTAAGAGATAGTATATCATGATTTACAGTTACTTTGTTATCTATAATGAAATGAAACTGCCATTTTGATGATGTTATGTAATATATCACTTTTATTGTTTAATAAACATATTAAAAGTTGGTAAAAACAGTTGAATAAAGGAAATTTAATGCCAGTGTTTTCCAGAAAAAAATTACAACTAAGGTTATTTTTATATTAGTTTCTTACAAAAAATCATTCAATATAACTTTTCTTCTCAACAAAGAGGCAAATAAGGGTGTTGAAAGCTACATCATTAAAGTTAAAATTTTTATTGGAATGGAAATTCTTTGCTGAGGGGCTACAATTTTCGTGCGTTACGAGAATTCCGATCGCGCGAGAGGAACAGTGAGGTACGCGGTGGGGGAACCGGTAGAGGAGGAGAGTGCGTCAGCGGCGACGCCACTCCAACGCATGCGCCAGCGGTCCAATGGGAAGACGGCTCTCGTAACGCTGCTTGTGTTTGTCTACTCCTCAGTTTTAGTAACGGCTGACGATTGACGCTGTCATATTTCTTTCATTTTATTTAAAGTATCTACATTTTATTTATTCGTGTAGAAAATAAATTATTGATTTGTGCAATTAACTTTGTAAGTATCATTCATTTTTTTATTTATTATTATTTGAGTACCTACCTACAGTCAGAGCCTTTAACAGGTGGGCACTTAACAAATAAATACAAAAAATAACAATAACATACACAAAACACATTAATAACACAACAATAAAATGGGACAACACAAATATAAACACATGACAAAAGACACTTTAAAATATATAATAACAAAATTTGTCAATTTAAAATTAATTCAATATCAATGAAATAACAATAATACATTATTTACATCAGAAATTATCTTAACTGCAAGAAAATTATGGATTCAAAATGTCTTTCATTGAGATTTTTGCCCTTTTGAAAGGGTCTAAATATTTCAAAATATCATTACAATTATCAGTAGACAGTTTTGATAGCTCATTTTTTATGTGATACGTTCGAAAAGGTCGCATTGTTCTATGATTGAATGAAGGAACTCGAAGACCAATTTTGTTTAATATTTCAGTGCTGTGGTAAACATTTACAAAACAATTTATTACAAAAACAGTATCAGTATCATCCTTCTAAACTGCAGTGTATGCGTGTTCAGGGTTTCAAGGGTTTATGAGAATAATGTTATTGAAAATGTAAAGAAAAAAAAGACGCTTGGACTCAAGAGGTTAGCTTTATAAGTGTAATTTATTTTTGGTATGTGAACACTGTGATTTGAAATGTTAAAAGGACTTATATACTTGTGAGATAGACATTATAAGTGTAATTTATGTTCGATTGGAGTGATTTTTTTTGTTCTCTCATTTTATTCAGCTGTATATCGTGATTTAACATCATGCCTATAAAAAAGGAAGAAGCAGATAAGAGGTAGTATCAAAGGCAATGTGGGAATAAACCGCTAAAAGAGGTGCCAGAAAGTGCCAGTGAAAGGATGCGATTACGCAGGATGTGGAAAAAGGTATTATCTTTTTTTCAGTTGAGGTCATACCCGCATCCTTCTCAATTGTTATCTCTCTTGTTTTATACCTAATAAGCAATAAGCAATAAGTTTTACTTATTTCGCGCTTCTGTGGCCAGGGTCATGGGTTCGATGACAAAACCATGGCATGACTCACTTGTCGAATACACGAGCATAGAGTAGGCAGAGTTTAACAGTCCCATGGCTTCAATCCAATGTGTTTAATGGAAGTTTCTATTAAAGTTAAAAATTATAGAAATATGCATAATTTAAACTTTTTCTCCTGCTTAAATTTCAATCGTTAATAATTAGATGTTTTTATTATTTTAATATATTTTTATTTCTAAAACATAAAAATATTCCTAAAATGTTAAAAATGTTTTATATTTTTACGCATATAGATAAGTTAATTTAGTTCATTTGGTAGTTGCTTTTGTTTAGGTAAGCTTAGCTGTATATGTTTTGTTTTCATGGCCCTTCTATGTTTTGTTAATATTTTGTCGTTGTGCGGTCGACAATTTCCTTACATACTTAAATATGTCGATAAAATAAAAATGTGACATAGAACTACATAAATTGTTCTCTAAATAAATCTCGTAATTATTTATCCGAAGAAGGTTAGTTGCAAGTATACAAAAAACCTTGCCATAAATCAGTTCTTTGTTAATTTTTATAGTGTATTTTCAAGTGTAATAACTTAGGTTATGTTGCAGTATGCATAATTTATTTTTTATAAATCAATATATTATTATTTAAGAAAATAATTAAATTAATGAATTTTAATAAAAATTCAGCATGTTTATCGATTTCTACTATTAATTAAAATTAATCTGGATTATTATTCAAAACTTAATTAATTTTTTACGCAAGTTTATATTAATATTGAATACTGAGTATTTATTTAAATTTTTAATTTGAGTGAATTCATGCTTTATCAATTGTCCTTTATTATTTAATTCCAATTAATTATTTGCATGCAAAATTAAAGTTGGTATTTTATTACATCAAGTATAAATTTTAATTAACACGCGTATATAAGTAGTACAATCACCAATTATTTTTTACGTGACAACGTCTAATAAATAGAGCCACGGAAATTTCGCGTATTCATTTAGTCGCAAGCTAGAATGCAAACCTCCACACTGCCGCACTGTGTTCATGATTGGACCGCAGTTATCTAGACACGCCCCTCTACGACCGTGAGCCAACGATGTCCATCTAGGAGAGAAGTAAGCGAATCAGGTAGTGCCAAATAACAAGGATAAAAATGTTCTCGCTAAGAAATCAACCAATGGGAAAGTAAACATGGGTCGAGCACACCTATAACTTTGAATTCTATCCTGAGGCCAGAGGAATCCGCGAAATATCCGGGACTCTACTAATAAATCGATGAACGCAGGCTGCACGCACGAAAAAGTGTCCCATTACGCAAATTGTCTCGTTACGCTGTGTCCCGTTACGCTCATTGTACGCTTGCGCCGCATCTATCTCTCTTCCACTCAGTCGGAACAACCATCGATTTGACTTTTTCGAGGCACATTAAACTTGAAACACTCCCATTCGTTTCCTACTTTTCCTATCATCGTCCTATCCTTAACAGAATAGCAGATTGGAAGAAGTTAAATAGCAAACATGTATAAAAGTTATACTTAAAATAATCTGTTCGTTAAAGTAATATACATATTTGAATGAAAGAGTGCAAATAAAAGTATATTTATGAATTAAATTGTAGATTTCATTTCGCTCCTTTGTATCCATACAAAATAGTGATAATTCAATAAAAATGATTCAATTTTATTCATAAAAGTATGCAATAATTTCATCAATGTTTTGTTATGACGTTGTCACGTTAAACTATCGTCCGTAAACCGACTTTACAGACAACCAATTTTTTTTAAAAGTTAATACCCGATGGTGTCGGGACCAAACATGGACACCAGTGATCGCGGGGCTGGACACCCCTGCCTGGCAGCACGTGACTAGCCGGCCCGTCACGCGCCGCAGAGCTCATCACTGCGCCGCGGCGTGTTTTCCGAGGGACACCGCCCCCGGCGCTGCTGCTTGTGCGCGAGGCGTCCATGCGCGCCACGAGCGAAACTTCTTGCGCACTACGTCATGGGGCAGGTATTCTCTTTGGCTTGAACTTGCGTTATTTGCCCGAGTGGACAGGGGAATGTGCAGTCTATCCTGAAGGCCATCGACACCGCGAATTTTTCCGGTCCCTATATATAAATATTCAAATGTACGAGCGCTAAATAGTGCTCTTGCGCAAGTATGCACATGTTCAAGTATGCAAGTGTGTTAAGTATGCGAGTGTGAAAGTATGCAAGTGTGTTTAGTATGCGAGTGTGAAAGTATGCAAGTGTTCAAGAATGCGTGTGTGAAAGTATGTGAGTGTGCAAGTATGCAAGTGTTCAAGTATGCAAGTGTGTTAAGTATGTGAGTGTGCAAGTATGCAAGTGTGCAAGTATGCAAGTTTGTTAAGTATGCGAGTGTGCAAGTATGCGAGTGTGCAAGTATGCAAGTGTTCAAGTATGCAAGTGTGTTAAGTATGCGAGTGTGCAAGTATGCGAGTGTGCAAGTATGCAAGTGTTCAAGTATGCGAGTGTGAAAGTATGCGAGAGTGCAAGTATGAAAATGTTCGCTGTGTCGTCGTGATTATCTGTTTTGTAGGATCGTTTGGTTCGTCATTTTCTCACTGTGTTGTTCAAAGTTGTATGTTTTTTTTTCCATTCTTGTTTCGTCGTGGTCAGCCTACCGTGTTCTTCTGTGTTGTGATAAATTTTTTGACTAATTCCTTCCGCGGAATTCTCTGTTATATTTATCCAACATAGCTGATGCCCGGCATTACAATGCCTCAATTAATTTATTTTTTCAATTTGTTTGAAGTAGTACACATATACAAAGAACCTCTCCATCTCTCTCTAATCTCTATCCCTCTATCTACATTTATATACCTCTTTCCATCTCACTCTATCTCTCTATATAACTGTATATCTCTCTCTATATATCGCGTTCTATATATTTCTAGCTCTTCTCGACAAACCTATATATATCTTTATGCGTCACATTATAGCAATGAAAATATTAAAAATCTATGTTTTTTCCTGTCTGTATTTTTACCTGTCACTGGTGTTACATAAGCATATGTGTTTAAAACACGCGTGTGTTGGAAACCGGCGAAGAACTGTCGGGGAGACGGACGTCTACATGTTTGTTCACAGAGGTTCGACGTGGTCGTGTGACGGTGTGACCGCACCTCGGCGGGCACCTGGGGGGGGGGGGGGGGGGGGTCGACCTGCTGCCCCGCGCACAGACGTCACAGCTACTCGGAGCTATCTTCGCCACTCCCCCCCCCCCCCCCCATCACCCCCCACGTGGGGGCACGAGCGGCGCGGCAAATGACAATGGGCGCCGATGGCGGCCGCGATATGCCTCGCGTTCGACTGTACTGAAACAAGTCAACTTTGCGCGCCGGTTTTGAGGCAGCGGGCCGTGAAGTGGCGATAAGAAAACAACCCCTGGGGGGGGGGGGTGGGGCGGGGCCAGGGGGGGGGGGGCGGGGGTCGCCGTCACACGTGCGCCGTCGCTCTCGTTAGATAGGCCAACAAATTAGTGACACGTTGTGACTCCGCCGCTCGCACAAGGCCTTCCTCACCTGCCATTGTGATCGAGTTAAGAGCGGAGCAGCGGCCCTCTCTACCCCCGGCGCTGCGCCGATAAGCCCCCCCCCCCCCACCTCCGGCACTTTTCTGTTTTCCTTCCCCGTCCCGCTTTCCCCGGCGAGCGGCATTTGTTTGTGCGGGCAGAGCGCGCGATGTCCGGTCGGACAGTCGCGAGGCAAATATTTGCCCGGGCCTCGCCCCCCCCCCCCCCCGGGACACTTGCAGACGGCGGGCCCCTCACGGTCCATCGCGCCCCCCAGAGAGCTTCGAGACTGCAGTCGGCAATCACTGGAGACAGGAAACATTCGCGATTTCAATGACCTGTAGGATATACTGCAAGATCCTCCATGCACGCGGGGAAATTACATTTGCTTATTGCCATAAGGTAGAGACTGGAAAAATTCGCGAGGTCAATGACCTCCAGGATAGACTCCATGATCCTCTGCCTACTTGGACAAACGGCGCCTGTTCATTGGGTGCTGAATTTTGAGGCGTTTTAAGTGGATAACTTGTGATTAGATACTTTTTTTTAATTGATTGTCTCTAATTGGCCAAGAGTCCTACATATTAACAGTGAACCAATAGCAGAAGCAGCACAACGGTATAAATATTTGATTTTTAGCATATCACGAAATGAACCAGCGAATTTTTCCGGTCTCTACCACAAGGGCATGCAGATTTCGCGAAAAGATTTCTAGACTAGATGAATGTTAAAAAACTGTACCATCGTCTGTGTTTAGTGATTGGTCATGTTTCTTCCAGGTACATATCATTTGTAACAACACCAATCACAGTGATTCAGTGCGAAAGTAAACGGGTCCTGAGTGGCTCGGTCAAATAAGGCAACGACTTCTTTTGCAGACGGCTGCCAATCACAAGGAAGAAACCACAGGTGCTGGTATACCTTGTTGCAGTCTTATAAGTGTCCAGATCTTTTCGCGAAAAATGCCTGCCTCTACTCATTGGCTACTGACTCGTGACACCTGTTAACTGGGACGCTAGTGATTCGATACTTCTTTTGTTAAAGGTTTTTCATTGGCCGAGTATCATTCAGATAAACTGTGGCCCAATCACTGAAGCAAAATAATGTCGAAAGTATTTGTACTCTATCCTATCGCGAAATGAATCCGCGAATTTTACAGGTCTCTAGCTATCAAATACTACCTATTAATTTTTTTCCCAGCAAGTGATGGGGCAACACTACCATTGATTTAAACAAGAATCTTACACAACACTTGAGGACTTGCAAGCAACTCCTGACGCCTACAGCTGCGGATCACGTGTCACCCGCGGAACGCGACGGGAAACCACTGCAGCAGCAGCCCGCGGCCTGTGGACCAGCCAATCATCCATCACCTGTCGACAGCTCGTCTCGCCCGATGAGCAGCGCCTCGAGGTAAACATGTCTCGGCTCAAAACAATAATAAAAAAAATTGGTTGTCTGTAAAGTCGGTTTACTGACGATAGTTTAAGGTGACAACGTCATAACAAAACATTGATGAAATGATTGCATACTTTTATGAATAAAATTGAATCATTTTTATTGAATTATCACTAGAGACCGGAAAAATTCGCGGATTCATTTCGTGATAGGCTGAAATTCAAACGTGTGTACAATTCTGCTGGTTCTGCTATTGGCTCGCAGTTTAATTGGAGCTCTCTGGGCCAATGAGAGACTATCGACCAAAGAAGCGTCGAATCACAAGCTACCCAGTGGTGACGACTCGCAATTTAGTAAGCAATGAACACGAGTATTTACTTGAGAAGTGCAGAGGATAATGGAGGATATCCTAGAGGTCATTGAATCCGCGAATTTTTCCGGTCCCTAATTATCACTATTTTGTATGGATACAAAGGAGGAGTGAAATTAAATCTACAATTTAATTGATAAATTTACTTTTATTTGCACTCATTAATTCAAATATGTTTATTACTTTAACGAAGAGATTATTTTAACTATAACTTTTATACATGTTTGCTATTTAACTTCTTCCAATCTGTGTTATTCTGTTAAGGATAGGACGATGATAGGAAAAGTAGGAAACGAATGGGAGTGTTTCAAGTTTAATGTGTTTCGAAAAAGTCAAATCGATGGTTGTTCCAATCGAGTGGAAGAGAGATAGATGCGGCGCAAGCGTACAATGAGCGTAACGGGACAAAGCGTAACGGGACAATGTGCGTAACGGTACAATGAGTCATCCTTTTTCCTGCGTGCAGCCGGAGTTCATCGATTTATAAAACGTTGTCACGTCAAAAATATCTCGCGACGAGGCGTCTTGCGCAGAAGAAGTGTTAGTGCAGCCCGTTGCGGGTTCGAGCCCAGCACGAGGTCTTTATGTTCACTTCACGCCCTCACTCTCATCCAGCCTAGCGCGGGGGCTTGAAACACTGCCACGCCATTCTCGCAAAACACCTGTCATCTACACGGAACACGACAGTTTGATGAATGTTTTAACTATGTTTGAAATTATGCGTTCATAAAATATTCAAACCAATGTACGCTCTAAACCACTGCGGACATTTAAGCAAGCATTTGCAAAACTAAAATTATATATATATATTTTAAATTTAATTACTGCTTCAGATGAATTCAAATCTCTCGCTTTCTCTGAAGTTTACCTCATAATACACCAACAATTAATAATGTAACAATTTCATGTTTCATGCAAATTTAAAAATTTTTGTAAATAAAACGTATTTTTTATGTGAGTTTATGTAGATGTATGCTTAAGGTCGATAAACGGCAAATTGATTTTTTTTTTTAAAATAAATATTTTCTTAAGTAGCACTTCATACATCTGTTGTAATCTGTTTGAAATAATCTACACTTTGACTTGTTTAATAGAGTATGTTCTCTACTAATAAATTAATATTACAGATTAAACTTTAAATGCGCAAATTATACATAAAATAGGAAGTAAATAATAAGCGGGATACTGAAAATTCTGTTGAAGGTTTTCACTTTTGTGTGAGATATGTAAGAAAAAGTGTAATCATACTTGTCTAGCATAACTTTTTATTGTGTTGCATACATGATTTGATTTGTAATTTTATTACTGAGCACCGGTTTTCATTGCGAATGATTTTGCATAGAACTGCAAGAAAAGAAAATGATTACATCACGTGTTAAAAAGTTATTATGTTACAGGTAACCCAACAAATCATAAATTTTGTTTTGAAAACAATACCATAAAACAATATTTATAATTTTGTGCTAAGAAAATTGTGGCACAGTTTCCATAACGTTTACAACAATAGAAACCCTGGTGCTTATAATTTAACAGCCATCCATATTTTATATTTTATTAGATTTAAATCACCGTTTATTTATTTTCCAATAAAATACATTTAATTTTTATGTTGGAACGTCCAAGTAAAACAACAAACTGTCGTCGAAGTTTGCACATGTCTGTTAATTTTTAATATCAGCACAATTGTGTATTAGAAATGTACATGGGAAATATTTTTTGTAGCAAATAAAAATGTTTTTTTTTTTTTTTTTTTTAATATGATGTTCAAAAAAGAAGAGCTATCAACGCTTCCGATGTGATTAGTACGAATCATTTCGACACCAAATGAGCTGTTTGGGATCGACATATAGACCACCATGGTGCCAACATGTGGGAAGTGTGATGTGTTTCGAACATGGCTGTGCAGGTGAGAATAAGTTCTATTTAGAGAATAATTTATGGCGTTAAAATTCTTGTGAAAAAGAAACACACATTTAAGTTCAATAGTAAAATTAAATTTAGTGTCAGGTGAACGTCTGGACACGGCGAAATGCCAAACATTGCGAACAAAAATGGTGAATTATTTTTCCTTTCTTACTAAGCTGCATTAGAAAATAAGTTCTCAGTTTTTAATGCGTACCAAGTGATTACTAACAAACTCATTTTTGAGTTTTTTTAATTGAAGACGTTGGTTATTTTAAGTTATATCAAACATTCTGGTGAATTTTGGTCACAATGAAGTTGATGTTTAGTAAATCAGTAGGAACGATTTTTTTATTAAGCTTGGTTCTTTGTAATTTTTCCAAGAAAACTAGTACCCAAAAAAATCCATTGATAGTGGACTCACCTCATGATCAACAATTGAAACGAGAATTTCATTATTTGAAGTTTGTCACTATTAACGCGAGCATTTTTCAATTGCTTTTGCTCACCATTGTTTGTGCGAATCTCGGGAAGATTTTAGAACTCAAAGAGTTTTTAACACATTTTCCCGGGGGCTGAAAGGACAAAATGTGGTTTCTGTGAAGCTGCTGTTGGCACAGACAATTCCGCGCAGACTTGCCCACGGCGGGGAGGGTTTCAGTTAGGCGCGGGCCTTCCAGCAACCCCCGTGCGAAGTAAATAAAACGAGGGTAGAATTTATGGTTCATAAACAAAGTCTTCCCCGGAGCAGGGCTGAGGAGTAAACAAGCGCTCAGAAGTGGCAAGAACGATATAAAATATGGCTGCGAGAGTCGTACAACAAAGGAAGCTATATTCTTTCAGGCGGCTTGGGGGAGATCTCGAACAAGATGGAAGCAAGACGTTGCTGACAGTTACAAAAAACCTGCTCCACATTGTTATGATGTTGATGTTGATATTTCAACTGAAAAAGGAAATAATATTTCACGTAATATTTGTTTACGAAGTGCGTTTTAGTGAAAAAAATAATCGATGCTCTAGCATTAGCAGTGTATCAGAAACTAATAAAATTTCATCATGAGATATTTAGGCTTTGTAGACTCTAAATTAAGGGTCGGTCTTACACGCCATGTTAAAATTTTCATTTTCTCTTCGTTACTATTATTATTGGGCGAAAAATAAATTTTAACATGAAACCTCACTTCCCTTGCATTTTACTAATTTTTCCTACAGGATGTTTTCATGAAGTAGCTTGGCTTCTGGGTTGTAGCCGTGTCCTTGGCAAATGATTCACCAACGTTTCGGTCGACATTGCAGTCGCCATCATCAGGGAGCAGTTACCTATTGCAATGTCGACCGAATCGTCGGTGAATCATTCGACAAGGACACGGCTACAACCCAGAAGCCAAGCTGCTTCAGACAATGGCCGTGAAAGCCTACGAACATTATTTAGGGTGTTTTCATGCCGGAGCACAGTATTTAAAAACAAGACGTGTATTAACAACTAGCTTCACTATCTACAGGCAATCTACAGGCAGAACACACAGTTCATTCCACGCGCCCTTCATCACAGGTACGCCACTGTTGCGCATGGAGTGAATAATAATGAAACATTGTCAGGAGACGACGAGAGCACCAACATCACAATAGCGAATTTTCATTTTATACTTTTAAAATTCTTCCGTAGGAGGTGGTTTTCTCGAAATTTCACGTTTGGAAGTCAAGCGTGCAAAATTTAATCAATTTTTGTAAGAAACCAACAAAAGAAAAAAAGGCCTCGGTCTTGTGGTTCTAAGAAAAATGAAGTTTTTGTCAATAGAGCACCAATTCTCTGTGACCATGATTGGTGCTTTATTTACTTTCGCGAGGCATTAAAACTCTTATCAAACACAGTAACAAAACAAAGTAAAAAATTGAGTGGAAATATTGGCAAATCGACAAATCTAACCCGATGCAATGGCTGTTGCCATGGAGACGGAGAAGGTAGCAACAATGCAAATAGCTTCAGATATAGCCCACAGTAACCCGGATTCTTCCGGTATAAAAAGTAGCCTAAGTCACTCTCCGGCTCATAAACGATCTCTATGCAAATGTCATGTCGATCTGTTGTTTCGTTGCTGCGTGAAAGAAGGACAAACCAACAAACCAACAAACACACTGTCGCATTTATAATATTGGTAGAGATACCAAAAAACAGCACGAGTTACTAGACGAAGTTGTGCGGGTTGCATAGCTAGCCGCTGTTAGAAGCGCTGCGGGTTGCGTCTCTTCAGCCTTGCGCCGTAACTTCTCGCACCTCGCAGTACAGAGAAGTACCGGGTGGCGGACAACACCCGTTACAAGATATTCCCCAAATGTTGTACAACAGGGGTAAAATGTCGCACAAGTGATAATTATTACGAAAACTTGCACGACATTTTTCACTAATTATATTACATTAGTGAATATCTGTTGAGAATATTTGAGACGGAAAAATAAATGCAAGGGAGGTATCGAGTTTGAATTTTAGTTTTAACTCTTTAATAATAACTTCGAGGAAATGAAAAAAATTTATCAACATGGCGTGTGAAAACGAGTCTTAAGTCAATAAAATTAAAAATTGTATGTGACTAACGCGATACTTTAGCAATTAATTTCATACATTCTAGGTGCTCGTCAGTCATAAATAAGAATTGAATCCGAAAAGCAAAGAACGCAACAACGAAATCAAGAGCCGACTGTAACAACGCGAGTCTAAAGCGTTAGGAACGTAATTCCTTCCAATGTCTCATTTTAATAACACATGGTTTTTAATAGGCTCGCGTAAGTCTTAACAATATATTAAAAATAATTAAAGCATTTTAGAATGTGTACCAAGTGGGAGAATTATGAAACCCACAAACAGAAAAAAAGTAAAGCTTTCGATACGCACAACGATTGAATCTTAAAGCATGTTAGGAGTGTAATTATGGTAAATTCTTTCATTGCGTTCTTGCGTTCTTGCGTCTTGCGTGGCTTTTAAACGGAAGGTGTGAATCTGTTTTAGCTCTTGTGTTCTGGAGTCGGTTGCTTTTTACATAGACCACAACTGAAGACACCCACCTAGTCAGGGGCGTATTCGTGTTTATGAGGCGGGATGATAAGCGCGACACTCGCTGGTGCTTCTAGCGCGGTGTCTCCTCTAAGCGCAAGGCTCTGAACTGGCGCGCAGTCTTCTCGTCGTGCATGGGGCAACTGTGATATCCGAGCAAGAACAGAAACTTTACATGGGCCCAAGAAATTAAGATAAAGGTGTAACGCAAGTCTTTCGAGTGCTTCCAAGAATCTATACGCGTCGTAGCCATTTACACTCTTCATAAAGTACAGACTAAAAAAAACAGAAATACGGAAGCAGACCTACTCATGCTCTCTCAGAGTATTCTTAAATGCGTTTCGTCATCAGACTCCACTCGGATACGCGGGGCATCAGTTAGCACGCGTGTTCTCTGAAGCCCTGCGCACCTTGTGTGTTCTCTGGCAGGCGAGGCCTTCATGGGCAGATTCGTGAAGGAGCACAAAAACACGGTGACTAATAGAAGAAACTCGCAATTTTTTTTTGTGTGTGAGATAAACGAGTGGGAGGGGAGGGATCGGACACCGTAACGAGTCACTTCTGAATATCGGCGGTCAGGCTTCGCCGCGACGGAATAGCTGAGGCTGGGAGGACATCCCCGGCGGAACAAAATGGTTAAAAGACGGGGGGTGGGGGAGAGACCGACTGCCCACATGAAACATGGGCGACGAGCCTTTTACACAAATAACTTACATGAGGACTTGGAAACCTTTTATCGAAATAAGACAAGTATTTCATGCCCGCCGCCCGAGCCACAGGGGATATATGGCCGTTGGGGGGCGGGGGGACTGGGAACGATCGGACACAAATCGTTACCCACACCACCCCCTCCCTCACCCTTCCAGGCGGCTCCATTGTTGTCCGGCGGAATCGCCTCGTCCGCCGGAATGGGTCCAATACCACCAACATTGCGGGCCAAAAATTATATCAGTGACATATGAGACACGGCGCCCATGCGTCAATTGTTTCCATTCCCGTGGACCATCCTGGAGGCAGTTACTTGCGCGACCTTCTCCCGGGGGATGTTGTTGCGGAGGAGGGGGCAATAACGGCGGCTAAACATCTTTCTGCTCTCTTCTGAGCCGTCTGACATGACCTTGCTGCGCCCATGTGACAGCGTGCGGAGTGGCCGTCCGCCGAGCGCCTGCTTTTTCACGCTCGAACCACACGAAACTATACGTGCTTTATTACAGCTGTAGATCTGAGAGATATGTGTCGTCCAGTGATGGTCTCACGCGGTGTTTCGTGCCCACCCGCCCGTATTGTACTCTCGGGTGCCGGGGTCAATGAACCTAACCAGAAATAGACGTCGCTTCACGCTAAAAGGTCTCATATTCAAACAGTGATATATATATATATATTCCCGGCATCAAGTTTTATACTGGGTATGTAATAAAATACAAAATATATATATTTTTAAATAAATCATATTTGGTTTAATCCTAAAGATGCATAACATTTTTTTTTAAAAATGATTAATGCAGAATTGAGGGATCAGATGACTCGTCACATGGCGGGGAGCGAGTTGTGGGGTTTTCTCCGGGCACTCCTATGTCTCGTCGCCCTCCATCGCTCTCCAATCTCCATGTCGACGAGGCGTTGGGCCCTGATTCAGTCTTCCATTCACTTATTATTTCTTTCAATTATCAATTAATTACAGTTCGTAATTAATTCATTAATTATATAATTATTGATTAAATCATACATTCATGTTAAATGATTTCATTAACTAACTAATTCACAAGACACGCCTTTATTTGAACATTAATTATCAGTTGTAAGCCACGACGTCCACTGACTGGCTGACAGGGCGAGTGGTGAGCCCAAGGTGCACGCACGGAGAGGTGTGCTCATGCTTGTTCGTGTCGCTCGGGCGCATCTGACAGCTGTCCTTGTCGACAGACACATCTCCCACGGTATCGACTCCGGGCCTTGTGCGCGGGGACCAGGGGGGGGGGGGGTGTTTAGAGGAAGGCAAAGGGGGTTTGCTGTCCCCACATGCCTCCCCTTGTACAAAAGCTCTGCGTTCCCGGCGCACATGCGAACAAATAGGCTAGCCAGGGAAGAGTAGGGAGGAGGTTCTGGGGTGTGGTAGGGGAAGGGGGTCCAAACCTGAGAGCAAGGCTGGTAGCCGCCCGTCGCATGGAAGCTTTAATTAGACTGACAGAATCCGGTATTCATTTACTTAACAAATTAAATCCGCTACTCTGAATCAGAAGCGACGAAAAAGGGCGCTATGGAAGGAACGGACAACAATGCTGCGTAAGTGGAAAGGAAGGGGGGGGGGCGGCGTAAAGGAAGAGAGAGACGGATGGAATCGAGCAGAAAGGACGAGGGAAAAGTGAGGGGGAGAGGCAAATGGCAAGGAAGGAAAACGCCGTGACAGATACAGCTCGACGTGAACAGCATTGCAGCTTATGGCTCAACCCGTGTTGCAAGAGTGCTGTAAGGAACCGAGAGGGGAGAGTCCTAAACTGTGCGATGGTAGTCCTGTAAACGCTCCTGAACTCCATGCAAAGACGTGGACCAAATCTGTTCTGACTTATTAGATTTCATTTAACACAATTTTTTCCTTTAATAGTTATTATTAAAAAAAATAATTTCTAGCTATCAATACTGTAATTCAAAATTCACACATTAAGGGTTGTTTGAGTTTACTTGTTGAACGGAACACAGTTATTTGTTTGGAAATAACAATACATACATTAACAAATCATAAACTTAGATTGATTTATAAACTAATATCTGTTCTGGTATCAAATAAAGTAGACATTACAATTTTTAAACGAGCAATAAAGTATTAAATTTAATAAAAAAATTTTATAAAAATTTTTTTTAACGAAACTTAAAAATTACAAATTAAAAAGAGAAGCCTGGTAGTGATTTCAGGTTACATTCGAATTATTCCTGTATAGAGAAATGCCTGCAATAAATTCTTTGTGGATAGCTCAAACATATGTTTTTATCACAAAAACTAAAGAATATATAGCAAGCGCTCGTTTTCTGCTTCTGTGCCCCATTTGACAGATTCGTCTGAAGTCAGCGATGAGCAATGAACTGGGCCAGTATTTTGGCAACTAGCAAAGGTCCTGGCATGAAGACTAACTTTCCTCGAATATTTATTGCAAACACGACCCGGAACTTTCTAATTGATTTTATTATATATAATAAATGTAACTTGCATTTGATATCTCCAGGCTCTCTGTGATAAAACACACGAGGAGACCGACATATTTACTTAATTTTGCAATATTTATTACGCAAACAATTTTCTACAGGAAAAACAGAATGTTTGGTTTATATTTTCCTCCTCTTATAAAGTATTTGTTATTAAATTATACGACTTCAACATATGCACCGTTTGTTGCCCAGATAATTCTTAATATATACTCGATTTCAGTCCACGTTTTCTTCAACATGTCCTGCGTAACTATCCATGTCGAATGCATTATCCTTGTCTGTATAACATTACGGTGAGGAAGTGTGGCCCTCGAATGGACTTATTCCGGAACATACCTACAGAATAACGGAAAGTAGCGCGATGTCATGTGAACGTGATGACCATGCTATTGGACCATATCAGCCAATCCGTCGGCGTGGAAAATTTGCATCCAAGAAGTCAGGTGCATGTAAGCCCCAGTGTGGTGGAACTCCATCTTTATGGAGAATTTATAAATGCTACAGAAAAAATTCGTTGTCTGTAAAGTCGGTTTACGGACCATAGTTTAACGTGACAACGTCATATCGAAACATTGATGAAATGATTGCATAGTTTTATGAATAAAATTGAATCATTTTTATTAAATTATCACTATTTTGTATTGATACAAAGAATGAGTGAAATGAAATCTAAAATTTAATTTATAAATTTTCTTTTATTTGCATTCATTAATTCAAATTTGTTTATTACTTTAACGAAGAGATTATTTTAACTATAACTTTTATACATGTTTGCTACTTAACTTCTTCCAATCTGTGTTATTCTGTTAAGGATAGGACGATGATAGGAAAAGTAGGAAACGAATGGGAGTGTTTCAAGTTTAATGTGCCTCGAAAAAGTCAAATCAATGGTTGTTCCAATCGAGTGGAAGAGAGATAGATGCGGCGCAAGCGTACAGTGAGCGTAACGGGATACAGCGTAACGGGACACAGCGTAACGGGACAATATGCGTTACGGGACACTTTTTCGTGCGAGCAGCCGGTGTTCATTGATTTATTAGACGTGGTCACGTCAAAAAAATTTGGGGTAGGCTGTATCGGTACATGGCTGTCAGTTTTTGATGTGAATACGTCGTGTATATGGGAAATTTAAAACTAGGCCGGGCAACGTCCGTCATCTTAGCTTTCTTGCTCTCCTGCAATCTGGTCCGTCCGGCAACTGAGTTGCGCCATTGGAATCCTCACAAGCTTCTATTTTCTTCTAATAGTCATTCCTTGCAACTCAGATTGCATATATTCACCATATACCTCGACACTGTAATTTAGTCTCACAGTGGTTGTATCATAAACGTTTTGAAAACTTTTGAAACGCGGTTTAAACAGTTAACTATGTCCTCTATCAAATGAATTTTATTTGCTTCAAATTGGTTAATGCGTGTGTCCAATATCTGCTATCAAAGTAGATGAGTCACCAGGAATTGAAAGTTCGAGAAACTTACGTAGTATTCGTAGTGACCTGTAAATATATATATAAAAAAAAAACCTGTTAAAATGGTACACGTGTAAACTCTTAATAAACCTATACATACGCATGACTCGAATATACTAAGATCAGTTTATACGTATTTTATATTGTTTAAAAATTTATCCTATTTTCTTTATACTCCATATTTAAAATTTGCATCCTAATTTACAAGAAGTATTGATGTCCAGAACTGTAACGGTTGAAGTAGTATATACATGCAGAGTCTGGTACAGGTTCCAGGGTGGGGTGCAGGGTGCGGTTCAATGACCAGACGCCATCTTGGATTTTTGGGGAGTATTTATACAAAAATTAAAAAAACTCCATATTTCTCAAAGAGTCACAAAATTTTCCTACTACGAGGGAAAAAGTCCCTTTTCGAAGGAAAATTTCTCATTTTAGCCCCGAAAAATGTTTATGGCTTGAAATGTCCCCAAAGTAGCTTAGTATTCCCCAAAAATCAATAAAGTAAGCCCCCGGGACCAAGCCATGACCCAATTTGAAATATGATACTTCGAGTAAACTTGGACATCACGATTCCATTTTTACCTATAAAGCCCCCAGTAATTTATTAAAAAATATAGAAAACTAATACAATAATTTAAAATTAAAATAAAGATTTGTATCAAAGATACCGGAATACTCGGTTAGATTTTCTGCCAGGTCATTAAAAAAATTCTTATTATTTCCTCACAATATTTACAAAGCAAATCGTCCCCACCACTACTACAAAAAATATAGTACTTCAGCCAGTACGATATCAAGGCAGCCATTTTGGATCAGCTATCTTGTTTCCATTTGCTAGAGTGTGCACCCACCATCTTGGTTTATTTTTTACCCGCTAGAGTGCAGTAGGTACTATTAATTACCAGATCGTCAACTTTCTTAGAATTCGCCATCTTGCCGGCCATCTTGACAGCCATCTTGAAAATCTTTGATTGTTTACCTAGAAATTTCATGAATTGCTAAAAAAATTGTAATATAGTAATTGTTTACATTTATTCCTGTCCTCGGTTCAGTACCTACTTGGTTGGTGCAAAATATAAATTATGCTCAAAAATGCTAATAAAAAATTTATTTAATTAAATATAACAACCTCAATTTAACATTATACTATAAGAGCCAATATCCCAGTTTCAAGAAATAAAACAACAATATAAAAATAAATTTTATGATATATTTTCTACACTACTAGATAAATGCATATATATTGTAAATATAACAATATATGCATCTGCTTGTGCTCCTTGTGCTGGAAAAACAAGGACGGATTCCTAGCTATTGTCAAGGACTGCCCTCTATATGAGAGCATGTACCGACGAGGTTTCGATCAGTTTATCGACAAACATGAGTCATGGAATTTCGAAAATAGGTCGAAACACGACGGAGGTTCACACTGAATGTTCTTAATTGTAAAAAAAAAAAAAAAAAACATGGTGACGATAATCTTTCTTAATTAATATTTTTCCCTTCCTTCTACAGCTTCCGCCATCGAGCACCACCATTCATAAGCGTTGCACTTTTCGTTACTTTTTCACTATCCATCGCCTCGACTTAGCCGAACGGCATTAAACATGGTTTTCTTCGAAAATATAAGCCAATAAAGCGGGTATAAATTTATCTTAACCTTTTCTTCTGACGTGACAACGTCTAATAAATCGATGAACGCCAGCTGCACGCACGAAAAAGGGTCCCGTTACGCACATAGTTCCGTTACACTGTGTCCAGTTACGCTCATTGTTCGCTTGCGCCGCATCTATCTCTCTTCCACTGGACTGTTTATAAAGTGAAGTGAAAAGTTAATGTGGTTTTCATTGATTATTACAACAACAATTTCAGCAATAAAGGATAATTATTCATGCATTTTAAAAATCTGTTTACTAGTATATTTAAAGTATTTATACTTTTATTATTAAAATAAAAATGATTCAATTTTATTCATAAAGTATGCAATCATTTCATCAATGTTTTGTTATGACGTCACGTTAAACTATCGTCCGTAAACCGACTTTACAGACAACCAAGGTTTTTTTTTTTTTTTTAACAAATGTGTTTTAATTTTTATTGTTCGGAAGAATAACGAAGTGTGATAGTTTTTCACGTTTATTTTCCAAACCCTGACTAATGCTGGCGACACCTCTCTGCCGCCTCCTCGCCAGCCCCTGGCGGGCGGTTGCGTATGCAGCCCGCGTCGCACTACTTGACCCTCAATCTGGAGTACTTTGGAGCCACTTACTGCGCGGGAGCCGGCCATTTTGTAGCGGCGGAGGGGGGTGGGGCGGGGCCGCCGGAGAAAGTGGAGAGCTCCCCCCCCCCCCCTATCCTACCCACGTGATACGGCGGCAAACCGCAGAAAAATACCCACCGGCGAGACGATATCGCTGCTTCTGCACGCCTGGCGCAGTGAGAACTGCTCGCGATATTCCACCGGTGTCAGTTAACGAAAAATAAAATTGGTTGTCTGTAAATTCGGTTTACGGACGATAGTTTAACGTGACGTCATAAGAAAACATTGATGAAATGATTGCATACTTTTATGAATATAATTGAATCATTTTTATTGAACTATCACTATTTTGTATGGATACAAAGAAGAAGTGAAATGAAATCTACAATTTAATTGATAAATTTACTTTTATTTGCACTCATTAATTCAAATATGTTTATTACTTTAACGAAGAGATTATTTTAACTATAACTTTTATACATGTTTGCTATTTAACTTCTTCCAATCTGTGTTATTCTGTTAAGGATAGGACGATGATAGGAAAAGTAGGAAAGGAATGGGAGTGTTTCAAGTTTAATGTGCCTCGAAAAAGTGAAATCGATGGTTGTTCCAATCGAGTGGAAGAGAGATAGATGCGGCGCAAGCGTACAATGAGCGTAACGGGACACAGCGTAACGGGACAATGTGCGCAACGGGACACTTTTTCGTGCGGGCAGCCGGCGTTCATCGATTTATTAAACGTTGTCACGTCAAAAAAAAAAAACACGCTGAGGTCAGATTGCGGCATTCAATTTTTAAACTGTATATTTCTGGAGAAGCAAATAATTTAAAACGGGTGTTTTCAGAATAATTTTTAGTTATTAAAACTCCAGTTCGAGGTATTCGCATCCCACCTTTATCTTCACATCTTCATTTTGTAATGTTACGGTCACCGCCCATTGTTGTACTGTGCGCGACGAGAAGACTGCGCGTCAGTCCACAGCCTTGCGCTTAGAGGCGACACCGCACTAGATACACCAGCTAGGTTCGCACTTATCACCCATGACTCAGTTATATACGCCGTGTTAAATACTTGCAGGTTCCTATGAAGACATATTTCGTAAAACTACACCACGGGAAAATTATTTTATGTGTCTCGCGATTGCTGTAAATTCCCAGAAACTGGACTTACAATAAGTGACCATGGATTAATTAGCCGAGAAAACATTTTAGTTACGAACATTTTCCTTGCTACTTTCTTGATAGTAGAAAACAGATAACAAGATATCTGATGTCAACGTTTGCTACAAAATACAAAATTCAATAATCACAAAGTGAATTATTCGAAGATAACATTCTGGAGGAAAATAAATAATGGCGTGGAAATACAATAACTAATTGAAGAAGCCTAAAGGACGACTTCCCCACAGTTCTTAAGAGTTGAGAAGCGTCAGGAAATCTACATATAACTTAATAAAACTACAAGATGAAACTGTCACGTATGTAAATCAGGCGGTTACCTATTATTTTCAAACAGACGCAAATATCTTCGAAAGCAATCATACAACTTCGTTCGAAGCAATTGTTACATTTAAGTAGTTTCCTGTAAAAACGCATGATCCAACACAGAACAGTTTAATTCCGTGCTAGACAAGATTCTTCGCACATAAGGATGATATGTATATACGTATGTATATTTTAGTGGGCAGTACAGCACTATGTGATTATGAGTGTTTAGTTATAATTTTAAGGTGGTCTATTAATATTAAAAAGTATTAACTATTTATTATTTTCCCTCTTACGGTGTTGGCGATTAAGAAGCTTCAATGCTAACTTCTAGCATAGAATGAAGAAAAAAACTTGTACAAATAATTTTTTTTTAACTTACCTCAAAATGATTTTGAAGTACATAGTAAGAACATTACCTTACTTTGCAGTGGTTTTTTGTTAAGTGTATGCCGAAGAGAGTTGTTACCAATATCACACTAAATAAAAAAAAAGAGTTCATGGCCGCTAAAATGATTTTTGCCAATAAAGATGCGACAGAATAATTTTTGGTTAGAGCAAAATAATGTAATGCTCACAGTGACTGTAAGATATTGCTGTCACTAATAAATAAATAAATTTATTCGAGGCTACTCACTGATTTTGTTGTCTCACCACGACATATTGACAAAATTAATTTGTGTCACCCTTTTTTCCCCCAGCGAATGCATGAAATTGAGGATGAGTTGTTCGCAGGTCCGTTCTTGCACCGTGAGCTTCTTGTACGGAATATTTATTATTTCACGTGACGCTCGAATCATGATTGGAACGGGAACCCATCACAACGCCGAAATACCACAACGCCGAAATACACTAACGCCGAAAAACGTCATTGCAAGACTGCCACAGAGGTTAGGTTAGGTTAGACTAGGTTAGATTAGACTAGGTTAGGTTATACTAGGTTAGGTTGGACTAGGTTAGGTTAGACTAGGTTAGGTTAGGCTAGGTTAGGTTGGACTAGGGTAGGTTAGACTAGGTTAGATTAGACTAGGTTAGGTTAGGCTAGGTTAGATTAGACTAGGTTAGGTTAGACTAGGTTAGGTTAGACTAGGTTCGGCTAGGTTAGGTTAGGCTAGGCTATGCTAGGATTAGCTAGGTTAAGTTATGTTAGGTTATATTACGCTAGGTTAGGTTAGGTTAGACTAGGTTGGGTTAGGCTAGGTTAGGTTAGACTAGGTTAGGTTAGACTAGGCTAGATTATACTAGGTTAGGTTAGACTAGGCTTGGTTAGACTAGGTTAGGTTATACTAGGTTAGGTTAGGCTAGGTTAGGTTACACTAGGTTAGGTTAGACTAGGTTAGGTAAGGCTAGGTTAGATTAGACTAGGTTAGGTTAGACTAGGTTAGGTTAGACTAGGTTAGGTTAGACTAAGTTAGGTTAGACTAGGTTAGGTTAGACTAGGTTAGTTTAGGCTAGGTTAGGTTAGACTAGGTTAGGTTAGACTAGGTTAGGTTAGACTAGGTTAGGTTAGACTGGGTTAGGCTAGGTTAGGTTAGGCTAGGCTAGGCTAGGATTGGCTAGGTTAAGCTATGTTAGGTTATATTACGCTAGGTTAGGTTAGACTAGGTTAGGTTAAACTAGGTTAGGTTATACTAGGTTAGGTTAGGCTAGGCTAGGATAGGCTAGGTTAAGTTATGTTAGGTTATATTACTCTAGGTTAGGTTAGGTAAGGTTAGGTTTGATTGTGGTATTTCGGCGTTAAAGTGCATTTATGAAACACACACAAATTCATTCAGTTGTTATTTCGGAGTTGTGGTACACAGCAGTTTTCTAGCTGTCGGCGTTGTGGTCAATTTTGACATTCGGCGTTGTGGTATTTCGGCGTTGTGGTAACGACCCGATTGAAACATCCACATCACGCGTGTCCCGGCGGGAAGGGGCAAGGGGAGGGGGAGCGGGTGATAAGAACGCTGTGTCAACAAGCCCCCAGTCTGCTCGCCGCTTGACGAGCGCAACTCACCACGATGCGCGACCTTGTTTATCTGGCTGCGGCGGACCTG
Source organism: Bacillus rossius redtenbacheri (assembly GCF_032445375.1). Lineage (NCBI taxonomy): Eukaryota > Metazoa > Arthropoda > Insecta > Phasmatodea > Bacillidae > Bacillus > Bacillus rossius. The sequence continues at coordinate 2,691,374 of NC_086331.1, forward strand.
GCCGTGTTTAGACAAGCGCCCGACTCCACACCTCCCAGGAGCTCCTTCTCGAACCCCCCACTCCCCGGGCCCGCCAACCGCCTCCCTATTAATATTAATACCTGCAGAAAACGGCAGGAAATTGCGAGGTGGGCCGCCTCGAATTCCTCAAAGACCTCCCGCGAACTTGCCTCAAGTTTGGCAAACGTGATAAAACCGACAATGAGCTGTTGATTTAGAGGAATAGTAATTGCTTCTGGTGGGAGGCAGCGACTGGGGGAGGGGAGGGGGTAAGCCTGCCGGCGCCCGGCCAGTAATTAAAAGCGAGAAGGTGACGTCTCGGAACGCGCCTCCGCTTCGTCGATATCCGCCGGGTCCCCTCGAGTGACGTCAGCGCGCTGGTGACCAGCCTGTCCAGGTTCGTATCCCGTGCGATACAGAACCCTCCCCTGCACCACGACAACACACACTTGATACAACAACGAGCCAGGTGGTGCATGAAGGTGTGGTGAGTTGTTTTCGTACATATCGAACCTTATTTTTGCTTGCCATGAATTTTATAATATTGTTTTCTAAAATGGGTTTTTTGACGTGACAACGTCTAATAAATCGATGAACGCCGGCTGCACGCGCGAAAAAGTGACCCGTTACGCACATTGTTCCGTTACGCTGTGTCCCGTTACGCTCGTTGTTCCGTTACGCTGTGTCCCGTTACCCTCATTGTACGCTTGCGCCGCACCGACAGAAGTGAAAACTTAAAACTTTGTTTATAAATGTGTAATATGAAATAATTTCTACGTCAAATGTACGTAAGAAAATTAATCTGATTACTAGTATAATTTCAAGTATTTATTCTTTTATTATTAAAAAAAGTAGCATCTGTCGGCGAGTGCAGTAATAATAGGTTATGTTAGATATTCGATTACAGTTTATTTATATGAAAACTTGTTCATAATTATATTTAAACTTTATAGCTAAACATCAGTTTTTAAAATTAATTACAAGTCATCTACACGTGAACTGTTACGTCGACTGTTTATAAAGTGAAGTGAAAAGTTAATGTGGTTTTCATTGCTTATTACAACAACAATTTCGGCAATAAAGGTTAATTATTCTTGCATTTTAAAAATCTGATTACTAGTATAATTTCAAGTATTTATTCTTTTATTATTAAAATAAAAATGATTCAATTTTATTCATAAAAGTATGCAATCATTTCATCAATGTTTTGTTATGACTTCACGTTAAAATATCGTCCGTAAACCGACTTTACAGACAACCAATTTTTTTTAAATATTTTTTCTTAGTCAGGTTCATTAAATATGCAGGAAGTACTGTGAGACACAGGTAACAATATAGTTCGCAATGTGTTGCATGTTCTTTTGTAAAGATGCCAGTTATTCATCTGGAGACAGCAAAGTAATGTTTACATTGTAATTTACGTATTTATTTACTGGTCGAGTCTAAATTTGACCAAAACTCTTCGGATGCAGGTTAATCACGTAAATATAAGTAGAAAACATACATAAGAAATACGGTCGATAGCTTCCCAAAACTTTTAAGTTGCAGCTGTAAAGGTATTTTTTTTTAAATAATAAATAAACTATTTATGATGAAACGCCAAAGGGTCTATATAATGTCTAATTGAAAATAGTTCTACAAACAATGCAAATCTTGTCACTAAATTCAAATTATTAAATGGAAATAATTTAGGGAAACACCATTACCTAAGCGACCTTTTTTGTACTTTTTGGCATGTATAGTAATAATCACACTTTAAAAACTCATTATTCCTCCTCGTTACGAAAATTTATGGGAAATTAGGTTTTTAACCTGAATTATTTCCATTAAATTAATTTATTTCAGCGACAATAATTGCAATGTTTGTAGAACTTAGTTCAGTTAGATATTACACAGACGCTTGGTGTTCACCATAAATAGTTTCTTTATTATTTAAAAAAACATATCAGCTCCAGCCACAAAGTCTTGGGAAGAAATTTAGACAATATTTGGTATATATGTTTTTAAGTAATTTTGTCATCATGAATTTTCCGCCAAAATTTTTGGTCGAATTCAAACTAAACGTGTATATGTATTTATTTTTCCTTTCAGAAATACTTCCATTTTTGAGGGTTTTTTTTTTGCCATGCGCGGTAACTGGGTGGGTGTCTCTAAACCTCGAAAGAATAGAAGAGGCTCGTCTATGGACAAGCACACTTTTATTCATGACCCACGACAAGATATAGCATATCACCCAAGCACAGAGTAATAAGTATGGCTTTTGCTTCACAAAATTTTGAATACTGCCATTGACTAGTGAAAAGAGATATCGCCAATTCGACACTGTAATAACGATTACGCTATTATCATATAAGTTATAAATAAGAATCAATAAAACATTACATTCTTGGGTTTTATTTCCTTGCCGTCCACTGCCACTATTTATTAATTGGTTTTTACTATCGTGCAATACTATCACGTTATCCTTCTTAATATGTATCCTCTCGGAAGATACTTCTAACATATGTCATAAACAATACTAAGAGTCAGAATCAAACCTTAAAGTTTACGATGGCCTAAACTTTAGGGTTTTCAATAACAACAATAATTATTTACAAGTTAATTTTGAAAAAAAATCTAATTCATCAAATAAAAATTAGAAATCAGACTACACTATTACTCAAAATCATTACATAGTTTACTAGCTCACAATATCATACATGGGTTTATCCTACCCACTGGTAAGCTTAAAATATTGTTTTACATGGACAAGGAATATGTGAACGACCCAAAAGTATCGCTACATTTTAATGTCTCACCAAAATTCTAATGTTAATTTTAAACTTATCCGAGACATGCCTAAAGACGTCTACATACTTGATGAAGCCACACTGTAAAAGCTCGCGGTAAAATCACCACTCGCTACCGGCGGCTATTAGTGAATGTCGACGCCTGCCTTGTGGTCGCCGACTCGCCGGGCGAGTTCCAGAGGCGAGTTCCGGGCGGAGCGAGTCGCCCGCGATGCTACTCGCTACTCCGTGGTCCGCACAGCTGGTGTGAGTAGCGAGTAGTCGCTTCCTGGGCACACACTCCCTGCTGGTTGTCTCATGAAGTCTCCCCAACTGCGGGTGTGTCACGATCGAGCGAGCAGGTTGCATCGGCACATGGCCATCCCTGCAACAACAGAGTACATTACACTCGTTTCGCTCGCTCTCCCTTCTACATCTCTGTCTCTGTTGCAGGCTCTGGACTGTATAATACGGATCTGTAAGTGGCCTCCCAAACCACTCTACAAGGGCGCAGATTTGGGAGGGAAGGTAATGGGTAAGCCGGCCTTCGGTTGGAAAACACTGTAAACACAAATTATTTATTTATTTTTTTTTTTTTAATTCACCAAATCCGCATGCCATTTACATTTTTGCCCGTCATGCTGAATGGATTCCAGCAAAAGCTTTTTTATTTCAAAACCTTAACCGCTTAAGTAATATGACAGATGACTTTGAATTAAATATTGATAAATAATTCTCCAGACGGCGCCAGTGGTTATTTTAAATATTAATTATCTTTTTAAAAATTAAATACCTACTCTACCTGTATTTATTTAGTGGCATGTGTTTTTTTGTTTATCTTTGTGAGAGCGGTGATATATATGGTATTTTATATTGGTTTTATTTGTTGATTAAGCAAGAATATGCAATTACGGAAACAAGTTTTTGGTAGTACATTATCGTAATAATTACCAGAGATTAATCAACGATCAACAGTGTGTTATTATCCGAATTAGAAATGTATATTATTTTATATTCAATGATGTCTGAAGTCAAGATTATTTCGTAATAGCATCGAAACTTCGATTATAAATAACCGGTAAGCTATACAAGAAGACAACATTTTGAAGGTAAAGTAAGTATATCTGTAAGGCATCTCAAAATCACCCTTTCGTAATAAGTGTAAATGTTTTCTAAAAACCTAGTCAAATTAAAGCACTTTATTTTTTAGTTTGTATTTTTCCTTTACACTCTTAATATAGATTATTCAAAAGCAAAAAAACCGACGTACCGTTTATTAAAAATGTTCTACTAAATAAAAATAATCTACACTTAAACATGAACATGCAGTGGCATTAGTAAATCTTGCATACTTTTTTAAACCTCATAAAAAACTATTTTTATTAAAATGATTTTATTGATGTTTGTATCGCTATATATTTGTAAAAAACAGAATAGTTTATGTTTATATGAACTGTTTTTGAGAGGCTTGTACAGTAATTACATTTAAGATTGTGATCTTTCTTAAGACCCCGAAGTATGATAAAAGGTTTATCTCAAGAAGTATTGTTAAGAATCCAAATAATAATAATATTATTTTAATTATACTGAAATTAACAGTTTTGGTTGTCACCGCTGCAATAAAAAATATGTTTTGGACACTACAATTGTATTTCTTATTTCCCTTGCAAATAAAATGTGTGTATAGAGTTTTTTTAAATGTATATTCACATATGAAAAATAACGTTTTTTCAAATACTGTAATTTTACTCATATCCGTGATAATTTTTAATTTTTTCTGCTTGTTTCCAAACAATATTTTTGATGCTTGAAAAAACGAATATACAAACGTCAAATATTATTGGTTTGTAAACCATTTCTAATTATTAACAGACTATAAATTGCAGATATTTTGATTTACCCACTAAATATAATTCAGTCTCCTCATGCATGAATTTTTTTAATAGTAAATATAAAATTTTAGTTTTGTATTCCCAATCAGATTATTTTTTTTCCTAATTACTACGTTTTGAATGATAAAAATTATATATTTCAACTGACCCACTATTCAATGATTGATTGCTAACAAATTAATGAAAGGGGCTTCGAGACATTTGAAAGTGACGCGTGTCCAAAAGAAATTAAACTTAATCTGAGTTAAATATATTGCTGAAATCAGGAGAAAAATAGTATAAAATAATTATAGGCTACAAAAATCTTCAGTATTCTATGCAAATTATTTTTTATAGTTGGTAGATATACAGTTATTCTAATCCATCCAATTTGTATATTTTTTTCTCGTAATCACGTTCACTACTCGCTTGGCACTCTGTAGCAGTAAGCGAATCACCTTACTCTCTTGGCACTCCGTAGCAGTAAGCGCGTCACCTTACTCTCTTGGCACTCCGTAGCAGTAAGCGCGTCACCTTACTCTCTTGGCACTCCGTAGCAGTGAGCGAGTCACCTTACTCTCTTGGCACTCCATAGCAGTAAGCGAGTGAACTTACTCTCTTGGCACTCCGTAGCAGTAAGCGAGTCACCTTACTCTCTTGGCACTCCGTAGCAGTAAGAGAGTCAGCTTACTCTCTTGGCACTCTGTAGCAGTAAGCGATTCACCTTACTCTCTTGGCACTCCGTAGCAGTAAGCGAGTCACCTTACTCTCATTGCACTCCGTAGCAGTAAGAGAGTCAGCTTACTCTCTTGGCACTCTGTAGCAGTAAGCGAGTCACCTTACTCTCATGGCACTCCGTAGCAGTTAGCGAGTCACCTTACTCGCTTGGCACTCCGTAGCAATAAGCGAGTCACCTTACTCTCATTGCACTCCGTAGCAGTAAGAGAGTCAGCTTACTCTCTTGGCACTCTGTAGCAGTAAGCGAGTCACCTTACTCTCATGGCACTCCGTAGCAGTTAGCGAGTCACCTTACTCGCTTGGCACTCCGTAGCAATAAGCGAGTCACCTTACTCGCGTGGCACTCCGTAGCAGTTAGCGAGTCACCTTACTCTCTTGGCACTCCGTAGCAGTAAGCGAGTCACCTTACTCTCTTGGCACTCCGTAGCAGTAAGCGAGTCACCTTACTCTCATTGCACTCCGTAGCAGTAAGAGAGTCAGCTTACTCTCTTGGCACTCTGTAGCAGTAAGCGAGTCACCTTACTCTCATGGCACTCCGTAGCAGTTAGCGAGTCACCTTACTCGCTTGGCACTCCGTAGCAGTAAGCGAGTCACCTTACTCTCATTGCACTCCGTAGCAGTAAGAGAGTCAGCTTACTCTCTTGGCACTCTGTAGCAGTAAGCGAGTCACCTTACTCTCATGGCACTCCGTAGCAGTTAGCGAGTCACCTTACTCGCTTGGCACTCCGTAGCAATAAGCGAGTCACCTTACTCGCGTGGCACTCCGTAGCAGTTAGCGAGTCACCTTACTCTCTTGGCACTCCGTAGCAATAAGCGAGTCACCTTACTCGCTTGGCACTCCGTAGCAGTTAGCGAGTCATCTTTCGCAGCTTCCCTCCGGCAGGCGGCAGAAGTGATGACAACTCCAGAGGGCTAAGGGAGCATCCAACTTGCTGGTGAGCTGAGTGGGGTAGGGGACTGGAGGTGGTGGGATGGGTAGCCTCAGCCCCTGTGTATAGCTAACGACTCTAACGCTCCTCCTGGTTGCGTATGCGGCGTATCCGCATCCATGCCCATGGGGGCCCCAGCCTTAAAATCCTGTTAGGCATGAAGGCTGGGTTATCAAATAGGAGGTGAGATCCTGAAAACTTGCTCTGGGGTCTGGTGCTGTACTCCTCTGTCACGGGCAGTGACACCCCTGTCGCGGGCAGTGACACCCCTGGAGCTGCAGTGACGTCAGCTGGTGCTCGCTGCTTGTCGCTGCGTCCCGGCCTTCCTTGGACCACTTACACTAGGAGAACTATTCAGGCGTTTGCACCTGAACCAACCCATGATTCTGGCTCACTGCAGCACAGGGTTACGGCTGCACACACCGCGACAAAACTACCAAGGTTTTGCTTTTGAAGGAAACCATTTAGTTGGGCTATCAAATTCTGCCCTATAGTCAGCACATACCGTTACGTGTAAGAAAACATTTTAATTAAAATCTGATATAGTTGGCCAGCCAAGAACATTTTACTACACTGAAATAAACAGTTAGAGGGACAAAAATCATTATTAACAATTATTTTAATTTTTAGCAAGTTTGATCGCTAGAGACATCAAAAAATTACTGGATTCACTTCGTGATACGCTGAAATTCAAATATTTATACATTTTTACTGCTTCTCCTATTGGGTCATAGTTAATGTTGAGTACTCTGTGTCAATGGGAGACCTTTAACAACAACAACAACAGCAACAACAACAACAACAACAACAAAAATTGTAACCCAGTAGATAGGGAAGCCTTCATTTCACAGACGAGAGAGCCAAAACCCGAAGTTCCCCGAAGTTCACGCTCGCTTTTTCCCCCCGTATCTTTAATGTAGCTATCCTAACCAAATCAACCGTCCACAATGTTTTAAAGTATTTATAATGTAGCTAACCTAACCGAATTGACCATTAGTATCCTTTTATCAACACCGCCCTTATTTATTTACAATGAACAAAAAAAAAAAACACCCGAAGATGCACGATCGGGCGTTTGGCTCTCTCGTCTGTGAAAAGAAGGCTTCCCCAGTAGAGACGTCTGAAAATGTGGACAGTGGGAGTGTTGAGTGTAGAGTGTTGTATTCCAACCTGGAGTTAGTCACAGTTGTTTGCGGCAGCAGCAGGCAGTTAGTGCGGGCTGCACAGGAACCAGCAGTTATCGACTACGTGGGGGTCGCAGCCACCCCCTGGCGGGGGGATGAAGGATTGCGTGTGGGGGGGTGGGGGAGGGGGTGAGGGCGCTACCCCGGCGACCACACCACGTCTTGGGATAATATTGAGTGTCGCCCAAGGAGGGATGTTATTATGTACAAGAGTTAAGACTCCTGCTCCCCGCGCATTAATTCCGGGCACACGCGGACCCGAGCAGGGAGGTGGAGGTGGAGGAGTGGGGCTATCGATTGCACCCCCCCCTCCCGCGCACACGAACAAACAACGTCGTGACCTGAACTGCGGGGGAAGGTAAATAGATCGGCGGTTCTTGGAGAGGCGCGGGCGATGGTGCGGGGTAAGGGGGCAGGCAACAAAGCGTCTTGAGACTTTGCGCTCCCCCCCCCCCCCCCACCCGTGTTCGCAGCTTCCCTCCGGAGAACCGGAGCCGGAGTCAGCGGCGATGCACCCCACCCACGACGACTCCGGTTATCCGGCCGCCGCGCGGGCCCGCTATTCAAGACGCGGTCGTGCGCTCCGCCGCAGCCAGCCGCGATTTATTACCGAGCAGTCGCCGCATCTGCGCGCAGGTGCAGCAGATGCTGCCGAGGGCGCAGCTGCCTCATCTGACGGCCGGGCACCACACCTCGTCGCCTCACGCTGGAACCTAACAATGCACCAAAGAAAAAAGTGGGTTGTCTGTAAAGTCGGTTTACGGACGATAATTTGACGCAATAACGTTATAAGAAAAAAAAAATGATGAAAATTTGCATACTTTTTAATTTTCAAATATTATTTACAGTTTTTGCTAATTTAATTTAAATAATTTGCTTTGAATGTAATTAGTTATAATCAGGATATATGCGCCTGTCCGCACACAGTCTCACGTCACCTGTCACAGGCCGCGGGAGTCCCATCGCGACGCTCTAGGGGGGGGGGGGGTGTTCTCTCGCCCTCTTCGGCGATGTCGCACTTCCCTTCACTCTCGGAACTCTCGGAACTCTCGGAACTCACGTGGCACTCCTGTAGAGGCCGGCGTCGCTGCTTAGGTACCGCGGCGCCCTTCTCGAACCGACGAGAGCAGCTGTGACGAGTCGCGTCTTCCCCGGGCCGACCCGACGCCCGAACAGTCGAGAATAGCGTCGCTTGTTCACGCTACTTCGCGCGGCTGCCCGCGGGATTCACCAAGGCCGCTCAGCGATAGATAACGGCGCCGAGGGATGACATGCCTTGGGAAGCGGAGGGGGAGGGGGGTAGCTATGACCCTTGTAATCCGGCCAGGCACGCGTGGCATGTCTTACGTCAGTGAACTGCGCGTGTCGCGGTCCTGTTTGCATTCGTAACAATATGTATATATAGCTGGTAATAAACCGGAACAAAACCACGCAAGGTACTCATTTGGCATGGTACTCATGAAGGACTCGCACCTAATGCATGATTCAATTCATGATCCAAGCTGTGTAAGAATCATTTGGGCACCGGTATGTCGACAGATACTCATGAGAAATTAAAAAATGGAAAGCGTTTCACCACGAAGTTGTACTGGCCGGGATACCGGAGAAAAACAATAGCCTGCCATCACGAATTTGGTTTTCAATGGTTGTTCCCCCCGAAAAATCACCTTCGGGATGGTTCTTCACTAGGGACCGGGGAACTATCGGGTTCAGCGACCTCCAGGATGGAATACAGCGACCTCTGGACACTTGTTCATTGGCTGCTGTCTTGTGTGACGTCTCAACGGGGCAACTTGTGGTTCGGCTGAAATACTTCCAGTGGCTCAGAGTCCTGGAGGTTGTCGGTGGGCCATGAGGCAGAAGCAGCGCTGCTGTGCAGGTGTTGGAGTCTCGCGCGATGTCCCCTGGTGTCTGCTGAGTACACGGAAGGACGGTGTTTGATCCGCGACGCGTGTCGGCGTGTCTGATGGCCGCCGCCGACCCGCGAAGATAAACGCGCCCGAAGCCAATAAAAGTTGAAGCTTCTGGCGGAACTGAAGCGGCGGCAGCTGATTACGGGGCGCCAGGAAGGATTGTCAGTAGCGTTGGGGGGGGGGAGGGTTGGGGGGGGGGGGAAGCCAGACCGCAGTCACACGTAGCAGGCAAACTGTTTCCAGACGCCGGTTTAATGCGCCTTTGCGCTCTCGCCTGTAAGAGCAGGCGCCGATTAAGCCCAGAGGGCGGTGGTTATAGCGTCCCCAGCTGGGCACGGAGCAAGACGTAGACTGCTCTCACCCGACCCCCTCCCCCCCTCTCTCCACCCCTCCCATCCCGAGAGCCGTTCGAAACAAGAAAGTGTCCCTACCCGGCTCGGGGCGAATTCTAATGGGGGCCAACCACTTGAATACTAAACAGCGGGCCAATCCTGTTCGTCGGACGCTTCCCCCCCCTCCCCCTCCCTGCCAGCTCTCCTTGATTGAGTGTTCTCCTCGGCCAAGGTGCGAAATGTATGCCTCGAAGCCTGCAGTGAGCTGGCCTATCAGCGAGAAGTCGCAGTCTTGCCTGCACGCCCGCGCGAGCAGCCTGCCTGCTCTAGCCTCAAGTCCGAGTCGCGAGGTTCCTGGTTATCATCAGAACAAACCAAGGAAACAGCATGCAGTTAAACACTACCAACCTACTAATTAATATTTAAAAAAAATAATCAGCACATTATTACAATAAAATGAATAAGTGCAGATGCGCTGATATTAGTCCTTACAAAGTTAACTTCTGACATACGGAAACCAATAAACAAACCAAGGAAATAACTTGAACTTAAATAACGCAAACCAAATAACTAATGTTTGCAATGTAATCGACAATCTGGCAACTAAATCATATGAAACGTAGATAATTGTGCAAATTTTTTAAAAAGTTAACGCCTCATACACTTTCTTACAGAAGTAGCAGACATAATTCAGTAACATTTAAACACTTGTTATTTAATTTAGTTAACTTGGAGGCCTGCATAATGATCTTTATTGACACTATCCTATTTGGATTCTGAGCCAAAAATTAAAGTAATGCATTTAATTTTAAAATCTAAATGTGTTTATATAAATATTTAAAAAAACCTCGAGCATTTTTGCTCACACACTAAATTAAAAATTCCATTATCCATACGTGCCTACCTACGAAATTTTATGAAAATCCAATCAACGGATTGAAAGTTATCGTTGAACAATGTGTCATAGAAACATGAAAACATACGTACACACAAACGCGGATCACTCTAATTTTTTGGTGACCTCCCTTCGCTTGATAAACTAATTCTAAATATGTATTGAATTTATAAAACAATACATTTGTGTTTACGTGAATAGTTTTTAAACTGTTTATAATAAACAATTTATAGCCATGAGAACACACAAAAGCCCACTTTTAACTATGTCCAAAGTATATCTTGTCACGTTGGAAGATGTTTATTAAAATTGACGGTGTTACTTCAGCGTCTTGCAAAATGTTTGGTTTTTTTTTTTTTAACGAGAAGTCTTGTAAACTAACAAAATATATAACAAGTAAGTAAAAAGAGCAGATTTTTTCAACAAAATCACATTTTCACGTGAACTAAATAACACAGACACAAATATACTACTACTGCACACAAACACACACACAAATATATATATATATATATATATATATATATATATGTGTATGTGTGTGTGTCCGAATTCGACCGACGAAATTGGCTCCAGATTCATCGCGTGAAAATAGATTGAAAACATATACTGTGTAAACACTATATAGCCTCACTTAAGGTTCTGCGCATTTTTTGGTGTTATTGAGAGTTGTCGTTAATTGGAGAGAAGAAAAATCAATATTATTTTGCTATTTTAATATGTATTTACTAATAAAATATAAAATTTACAAACAGCAAACATTAATATTGATACAAATAACAACGGTAATTGCATTTGGTCTGTAATCTTCGTCTGACATTTTTGTTACTCCAGTATTTTAATTGTATTTTCTTATGTACTTTATTCATATCTTGGAATTCTGTGGGATCAACTTGGTTATAATAATTCGCTGCATCGAGAGCTTGTGTAATGCTTGGTGGAGGCTCAGGATCATCCGTCTAAACTTCTTCATCCCCTTGTTCTTCAATTTTTCTCACCGAATCCAGATTTATTCATCTGAAAGTGAAGCTGTTGTAGCCAGGTTGTCGTCTTATGCTATGTAGGATTGTAGATTTTCAGTGAAATTTTGTGGCTTATTGAACTGTTGAACCCATTCAGTTAATGGAAGGTCATCTTCACTTTCAAACTCTGGACCCGTTTCTACTTCATCACTCGCAGAACTGATACAAAGTCCAGCATGCAGCATATTAATAGAAGTTTTACCCTCAGATTCGACCAGCTCCATCAATGGCTTCCTTCTTAGTGACCCTTGAGACATTTAATCACACTCTGATCCATTGGTTGTAAAACACTAGTTGTGTATGGTGGAAAAAATGCCAACTCTATGTTTTGAAGGTTAGATATAAGAGGGTGAGCAGGGCAGTTGTCAACAAGAAGCAAGATTTTTCGTCCTTTTAATTCTGCATCCCACCTTCATAATTCTTTTTAAAAAAGCTGACTTGTCATCCAGGCTGATATATTAGCTTTATAGGTGACTGGCAATTGTTTAATATTCTTCAAACAGAGCAGATTTTTTGATTTGCCTATTACCACTAGCTTCTTTTTTTCTGTGCCATTCATATTAGCAGCTACAAGCACTGTGATATGCTTTTTGGAGAGTTTTCCTTCCACACACTTTTCTTCTTTAAATTTCAAAGTTTTATTGGGGGTCAACTTAAAGAAAATTCCGACTTCATCAGCATTAAAAATGTCATTTGAAGCGAATTTTTTTTTTTTAATTTTGGCCACACACTATTAATCCAGTCGTGAGGAACATTCGTATCAACACTTCGTGCTTCTCCATTAATTTTACCATAGTTGATATGGTGACGTTGCTATAACTTCACCAGCCATCCTTCTGATGCTTTGAAAGCCGTTAAGCCAAGTTGTTCAGTAAACTTCTCTGCCTTAACTTTCACGATCGGCCCCGAGACAGGCATATTATTCTGGTGCTTTCTGTGAAACCGTGATAGCATAGCTTGATACAAATCTTCGTATTTAAGTTTCTTTAATTTCTTATAAGATTTTCCATCCTACTCTGCAAGTAGAATTTTTTCGTTGTTCTTTCATATTGAAAACACGGTAGAGCGAATGAATCCAAAGAGTCTTCCAACATCACTTATCTTTTTTTCCGCATCTATTGCGCGTATTAATAAAAACATTTCGTCAATACACGAAGAATTTCTCTTACTGGCTGTGTTCACAGTTTGAAAGTTTGTGAGTAACTAAGAATATGATAAAGTATAGACAATGCATAAATACCTAAATACAGTCTAGCAGCCGAGGTAAACACTTGCAAGGTAATCACAACAAACAAAAGAACGAATTTCTTAGAATCTTCGGTACGTGCTAGAAAATAAAACAAACAAACAAAATAACAAACAAAAGGAAGTACACAGCTGCAGTTCTTATCGATTTCGTTAACTTAGAAAGTACTGTTTATTGCTTAATAATGACGTATTGTGGTCATTATATAGAGTGGGTCATGCTTCATAGTGTGTATCATTGTAGTGACAATAAGGAACACACGAAAATAAAGTAATTTCGACGTTTTATCGAGTGGTGTCAAACTGAATTTACACTGTATATACAACAATTGATCTAAATTGCTTCTTGCTTCATAAGTATGGTATACGCTTTTCTAATTGCAGCTGAATAGCTAGTAATAAAGAAACTATTTATGATAAAATGCCAAGTGTCTGCATAATGTCTGACTGAACAAAGTTCTACATTACTGCAAATAATATCGCTGAAATAAAATTATTTAATGGAAACAATTTGGGGTAACGCTCTTATTTCCCATACATTTTGGTGACGCGGTAAAATATTGTAGTTTTTAAATGCTGATTATAAATATATAAGTCAAAAGTAAAAATAGGTCACCTTCTTGTACTACTTAATGACCCACCGTGTTCGCGAAAAACTACAAAAAAATTTAGAACAAAATTATTTGACGCCTGGAAGGTACGCACCATTCACAACACTCCGTTTGAAACAGCTGCCTAAAATCAGGGACACTGATTGTTAAATGCAGTACACGCAATTAAAGGTATTTAAAAATAACTAATAATTAAACCAACACACCTGCAGACAAAACTTAAAGCATATAAATATGAATTCTGAACAAATCATACTTGTCATCAAACACAAAAAAAAAAAGAAGAAGAAAAGAATTGGTCTTATCTTTATTTGAGAGGAAAGATTTTGTCATAAAATTTATTTAAGGTTGTTCACAAGATTGCATTTAAATATGAAAGTTATAAACAACTTCTTGCACTTACATCAACATAAAAAAATACTTACGTGACTACATTTTTCTCTTGTGGTGTTCAGCATTAAAGTTTATTTGTTAAAGTTACGTCGGCATATGTTTTTATTATTAGATCAATGTTCTCTTTGAAATACCTTGATTTGCGTGCACTTCATTTAACAATCAGTGTTACTGAGTTTAGGCAGCTGTTTCAAACTGCGAATTGTGAATGTTGCATATCTGCCAGGTGTTGAAATATTTCGATCTAAATTTTATTTAGGTTCTCGCGAAAACGGTGGAGTATAGGGTAAGTTACCTTTTTGTTTATTCGACATGTATAATACTTTAAAAACACATAATTCCTCCGCATTACGAACATTTATGGGATATGAGTGTGTTTTCCTATATTATTTTAATTTAATAATTTTACTTCAGCGGCACTTTGTAACATGTTGTTCAATTAGACACTTTTCAAATGTTTTGCGTTTCGTCATAAATAGTTTATTTATTATTTAAAATATACTACTGGTTCAGCTTCAACTTCAAAGGTGTATACCAATCTTGGGAAGAATTTTATATCATACGTAGTATATATATGTTTAAATTATTTTTACGTGATGAATCTATAGCCAAAGTTTGTTACTTGAATTCAGACTCACTCTGCATATATATTCCTTATTTTTTTAAAAATAATATATAAGTACGTAGGGGAAGACTACTGTATAGACGAAGAAAAATAAGTTTATCTTAATTTTTCAAACTGATTTATTTGGTAAACAATATTACATTTTTTTTATTTGTTTTATTTGAATGTTCTATTTTATATTATTATACATTTTCTTTTCCTCGGTTTGAACCAAAGTCATTTATAAATAGCAACGACAAGTTTATATGATATGTTACGATTTAACCACGATAAAACTGAAAAACATGTCATTAGAACACATAACATTGAAATGCAGCTAAAATCATGAAATTTATCATAAATATCCATCTCAATTTAAATACGTTATTTTTTATAAACATACATTCATTGAATATCCAATTTTTTATAATGAATTGTTTACCAACATCTATGGATCAAAAGTTAAAAAAAAAAAATAATTTTTCTGTATTTTATTCTCGTTCCTCATTAACTCAATACTATATTAATGACGTTTGTACGGGTTTTAAACACACTAATGCTTGCTGATTTTGTTTCATTGTTTTGAGTATCTCTTTCCTGGGAATGCTTGGTACAATTTATTTCGCTATTTAAAAAATGCATCGTGTATCACAACTGAAATTTAAATGTTTGTTGATGGAAGTATTAGGAATAGTTTTTTTTTCAATAATAATCTGTTTGTACATAAACTGAATTCTTTAAAAATAAAACAATAAAGGCGAAGTTTTATTTTGGAAAAACGAAAATGAACATACGTATGCATAGAAAAAAATTGGTTGTATGTAAAGACGGTTTACGGACAATATTTTAACGTGACAACGTCATAACAAAACATTGATTAAATGATTTCATACTTTTATGAACAAAATTGAGTCATTTTTATTGTATTATCACTATTTTGTATGGATACAAAGAAGGAGTGAAAAGAAATATACAATTTAATTGTAAATTTATTTTTATTTGCACTCATTAATTCAAATATGTATATTTATTTTACGAAGAAATTATTTTAACTATAACCATTATAGATGTTTGCTATTTAACTTCTTTCAATCCGTGTTATTCTGTTAAGGATAGGACGATGATAGGAAAAGTAGGAAACGAATGGGAGTGTTTCAAGTTTAATGTGCCTCGAAAAAGTCAAATCGATGGTTGTTCCATTCGAGTGGAAGAGAGATAGATGCGTCGCAAGCGTACACTGAGCGTAACGGGACACAGCGTAACGGTACAATGTGAGTTACGGGACACTTTTTCGTGCGTGCAGCCGGCGTTCATCGATTTATCAGACGTTGTCACTTCAAAAAACTTACATGAATTAAATGTCAAGCCGATAGGTAGTGTGGTCTCGCCCATGCCACGGGGGACACACTGACCAATCACACGCCGGCTGCCGTATCTTCGCCTGGCGCTGGTAGCAGAGCATGACGCGCCTCGTCAGGAACACGGCTCACTTATCTGGTAATGGTAATCTGAAGGGCGCGTTGTAGCGGGGGGAGTTAGGAAATTAATGCCCTCAGGTCTTTGTTTGCCTTTGTTGTTGGATTATGTTTTAAAGAACTTTTTTTCCTCCCCCCCCCCACCCCCCGCGCACCACAGGAGTCCTCCATAACGAGCTGGGAGACAGGAAGTACGCACAAGCGCCGTCGAGGTCCTCATTTCAGCCGCTGTTTCGTCATTACGTCATCCAGACTATCCTCAGTTCCACCACCATGTTCGCCCGTGCGTCGATGTATTGTCTTACTGCTGTTCAGGTTAGTCGTGGTTTTGTTCAGGGCGGTTGTTCTCCTCTATATTTAGTTTTCTTGTTGCAGACGTCTCGTCGTTGACAGCACCCTGTGATAATAACTTATGACTAGAGACCGGAAAAATTCGCGATTTCAATGACCTGTAGTATATACTGCATGATCCTCTATGCACGTGGGACAATTACATTTGCTCATTGGCTACTGACTCGTGACACCTGTTAACTGGGACGCTAGTGATTCGATACTTCTTTTGTTAAAGGTTTTTCATTGGCCGAGTATCATTCAGATAAACTGTGGCCCAATCACTGATGCAGCAAAAGGACAAACGTTTTTGGATTCTAGACTATCACGAAATGAATCCGCGAATTTTTCCGGTCTCTACTTATGACTTAATCCTTACCGTGAAATTATTCGTTACTGTCTACGCGTGCGACACTTGACCTTGACTTCAGTTGATGTTGGCTCGCTCTCCGTGGGTTTACGCATTCATATTTGCCGTCCATCCTTGAGGTTTTTCGATGAAAACCAGTCTAAGCTAGCAGGAAACCATTTTTAATTGTTGCCAAGCCCTGGTAACTGGGTGGGTTTTCGTAAACGTCGGAGTAATAGAGTATGCGCTATGTACCACCACAAGTTTACTCATCAAAAAAACAAAGGCTATAGTGTATCACACAAATTATGAAATAAAATCCTTGCTTTACAAATTACTTTTTGTTTCTGACTGTTTACATTTGCTGGTGCATCAGGCGATACTGCAACAGAGATTGCAGCATTAACGTGTCTGTTATGCTATAACAATGTCATGGAAAATTATATACTTGCACTTTACTTTAATGCTGTGTACCAGAATCATTGGCAAGCTTATTTTCGAAACCATGTTCTAACAGCTTGTAATTTTCAAAGATATCTGCTGAGTAATTAAATTATCATCCAGCCTATAAAAATAAGGAACAGAATCCAGCTATAAAAGATATACGAAACCCAAATGAAGCTATCAAAACAAAAAACAATAATTAATTACAAGTTAGCATTTTCAAAAAAAAATGAAATTATAAATATATACGACAGAATAAATCAAATTGTTTAAATAATTTATCTTAGTAATATTTAAGCTCTGAATATTGTTTATGAAATCACAAGATATACGTGTACTATCAGGCACCGGCCTAATATTGTACAGTCATGTCTCATCGATATATTAAAAAAAATTGGTTGTCTGTAAAGTCGGTTTACGGACGAAAGTTTAACGTGACAACGTTATAACAAAACATTGATGAAATGATTCCATACTTTTATGAATAAAATTGAATAATTTTTATTTTAATAATAAAAGAATAAATACTTGAAATTATACTAGTAATCAGATTTTTAAAATGCAAGAATAATTAACCTTTATTGCACAAATTGTTGTTGTAATAGGCAATGAAAACCACATTAACTTTTCACTTCACTTTATAAACAGTCGACGAAACAGTTCACGTGTAGATGTAAGTTGTGTGCTGCCGCTGTCTTTCTTCTCCTCGGACGCATAGGCTAATCGAGTGGAAGATAGATAGATGCGGCGCAAGCGTACAATGAGCGTAACGGGACACAGCGTAACGGAACAATGTGCGTAACGGGACACTTTTTCGTGCTTGCAGCCGGCGTTCATCGATTTATTAGACGTCGTCACGTCAAAAAAAATGACAGTTGTTACGAGACAGTTCCAACACTCGCTAGAGTCATGAACTGGAGGGACGGGGTAGCAGCACTCGTCACCGGCGGCTGGTAGCGACTAGCGACGCCTGCCTCGCGGTCTGGGACTCGCCGGGCGAGTAGCTCCGCCCGACGCTACTCGCTCCTCGCAAGACACGCAGCGAGTAGACGGTCCCACCGCTCGTCTGGCTTCTGGTGGGCGTAACTGCAGATGTCCTCTTAGTAGGGGATCTGGTTGCACTAAGCCCCTTAGAATTTCATCATAGCACCCGGTGTCATCTCCATCAACCATACGCGCATCTTCACTCCACTGATAACAGAGTTCAAAACACGTGTTTCCCTTGAGTGTGTCACGATGCGTATCTACGTATCCGATCGTAAACACAAATGCGCACTTTCGAATTTCGCCGAAAAAAAGATAGTCATTCGCATGTTTGTCCCTTCATGCTAGGGCCGCATCAGTACAGTGGTGATTTCGGAAAAAAAACTGAACCGTAAGTGTGGTTACGCAAGATACGTAAACCTACGTGGCGCTCATGTCTCCGCCGTGGAAAGTCCAAGTCCGAACCAGCGGCATCCACACCTTACGTCGATAAGCTCAACGACCGGACAGCGCAATAGTCATCGTAAGCCGACCACATAACACGCTAACTCCCCACGTAGTTGCGTATCATAATTTCAACAAGTAACTAAACACTCTCGTCCAGAGTTGAAGTCCGTTCGGGACTTGAATTTTTCCCAGCCATGGCTGCGGGACTATGTATCAGCTGAAAGTATTGTATCACCAAGTCGCTTTCCTCGAAGAAATTCCAAGTCCAGTACTGACACACCCAGTGTACTGGACTTGGAATTTCTTCGAGCTCTCCACGCCTCAAACAATCTGTACCGACCAGCTATGTTAGCCGACTTCCTATCACGTCATTTCCGGTCACTGAAGGGGTTTTTTTATACAGCGGAACACTTCTTTTTATAGCGCACTACGGGTGGCCTATACGTCAGGCGT
The DNA here is from genome assembly GCF_032445375.1 of Bacillus rossius redtenbacheri. Lineage (NCBI taxonomy): Eukaryota > Metazoa > Arthropoda > Insecta > Phasmatodea > Bacillidae > Bacillus > Bacillus rossius. The sequence continues at coordinate 2,710,361 of NC_086331.1, forward strand.
TAACTGCAACGCTGGTGGTCTATCTCGCAGGCTTCGAAGATGCCAGGTGGCATATAGCCGATACTGCAAGCGTCCATTTATGATAAGTTGGGGGAGGATGCACTTAACACCATAACATCATCAACCTTCTCCATTGCAGGAATAGTTGAAAGAATAATTTGTTCCCAGTATTGGTAATGTGTTGACTTTGCTCGACGAGTAAAACTGCTAGCGGCAGAACAATTTCTATTTTACTTAGAAAAAAAGGGTGGGAGGCAAACTCGCAAGCATCAATAGACCATACTTTTGAAATCAACCTCTGGGAAATTATATACCTGAGACATTTGTATGTAAAATGGCATATTATCGGGAACACAGTCAAGTCAGTTACAAACAAGTCAAGTAATCACAGGGTCTCGGTGTATTCCATGTAGACAAATATCTTAATTTGTGGCAAATAGGATGTATGTTTTATTGTGTGTTCATTAAAGTAAGAGTTCATGTTACAGGAAAAACCAATTTTTTGTTTTTAATTTTTTTTGAAAATTTACCGTGTTTTTTTTTACTGAGCATTTATAATTTGCTTTTATCATGGGTGAATGTATTGTGGAAGCCTTAGCAATGAAATAATGATTTTATGCAGAACTTTAAAATGGTGTTACGTGAACATCGAACTAATGAAAGCTTGAGAAACAGCAAGATCTTTTTTGAAAATCATCTAGCAACTACTAAAAATGTGGGACATTTAAACCACGAAATACATTATCCGAAATATATCCATTAATGAAAATCACAGCAAAGAAAAATACGCTGAAAATGTTCTTTATTTTGATGGACTTAAAAAATTGGTTAAAATAGTAATAAGAGTGTTGGTTTGGTTAACCTTGTTTTTTCAAGTATCAGATTTTAACGCCTTGCATTAACAAGTTTGTACAAATTATATTTTTGTAATTATAAATAATTCAAGTAAACCAGAATGTTAAACTAAGCTATTCTGCATTAAATTGGGTTAACATTTCTTTCAGAAACTTAAACATAACTAATGTCCGAAATGTTAGCTCATCGGTTGAGCTTGAGGCTTCAAGCCATTGGTCCCAGGTAGGCCTACTATTCGCGATAGTGTAGGGGATTTTCCACTCTTGGAAGATTGTCTTTCTAGGTCTGGGACTGGGCATTGCACTGTCTCCTCACTTATACATACTGCAGAAGGCAGTAGCAATCCACCGCAGATTCACCTTACCTAGCTCGCCTGCACTGCATGGACGTCAAAGACACAGGAGTCTCGAGAAAAAAAAGAAAAATACATGACCCAGCCGGCTATCGAACCCAATACCCTTAACTAACATAATTTGAAACTCTGACCAATGAGTTAGGTGTTTTTATATTTAATTGGAGTTTATTAAATCAGAGCTTAGAGACATTGAAAAAAAAAATTCATAGTTTAGTTACCAAATATGGATAGAACTTCATATTTATTCCTTTATTTGCCTACAGACATTTTTTGTCTGATTTAATGCTGCTTCGTTGATCGAGTTACGTGTTAAGCTGGAAACTGACGATTAAGGCCTGGCTGCACTCTCAAAGTTCTGTTATTTTTATTTTCTCGTCATTATAATTGTGTTGTTTAATTTTTAATTTGTATTTCATTGCAAAGAAGCACTTAAATTACTTTCTACCTTTTCTTGCGTTAGATTACATGTCTGCAATTTGTTTAAAAAAACAAGAAATATTCATAACTACAATTTTTGCCAGACTAATTGCAGCATCATCACTAGCTATAAAGACATTTTCTCTGTGTACACAACTGGTGATGTGCTCAAAGTTACACTTATATTCTTTTCTGCGAAATATTATCTTACAATCATCTACATATTACTCAAATAACCACACAAATCTTAATGGTGGGTAAACCGTAGCCTTAAAGGTTTTTATGTTCTCGGCTATCCCGAATAGTTTTCGAAATCTGCTTAATGCATTCGTTCTCAAAATTTAAAATAATTCCGCCTCATATCAGAATTCACATTGTATTTGTCCTTATCACGGCCAATACAACCACTAGTTAAGATCCAATTTAATAGTGGCAAATCATCGTGAAATATTAAAATTTTTTGAATAACAACCATTTTACTTTTGAACTAGGTATAACTTCTTTCGTGTAAAGTAAAACAAAACCTTTAGATATTGTAAAAATTTGAGCCACGCTAACACCATAGATAAAGAATAAGACAGGCAGTACCGAAATTAAAGTCCCAAAATTTCAAACAGACTATACAATGGAGTTGCTTTGATTCTGGGTTGCCGCCACGTCGAAGGCGAAAATATTACCGACGTTTCGGTTGACGTTGCAGCCACCATCATCAGGGAGCAGTTACCTAACTGCTACCTAACAGTAGGTAACTGCTCCCTGATGATGGCGACTGCAACGTCGACCGAAACGGTCGCATTCGACGCGGCTACAACCAAGAAGCCAATCAATTCCAGACAATGGCCGCGAAAGCTAGTGATCTTCAGACTATACGATGACTGAACTGTCAAAATCATGTTCCATGGCGCACACAATTGGAAAATGGTTGGCATAATGAAATCTCATTTTCAGTTTGTCCGACCGAACTTTTTTGCACAAAAAAGCTTGACAGTTAGTAGTTAGTTAAGGGAAATATGTACTGCGTTAAATAGGAACCTTTTTTTATCTATGCTGTTGTTCAGTTCGTGAACAAATACGTCTATAATTTTCAGCGATTTGGTTTACATTACCATCATTAGTAATGTTTACAACACTGAACTTATTTCCTAAACTTAATTTCAATTTGGTGTTTGGATGAATGCAAAGCAGTGTTAGATAGAGGAAAGCAGTCCATTATTTTCCACAATGATGTTTGTCGGAGGTTTATTACAAAATGTTTAGTAGTTTAAATTGATGCTTCACATTTTTTTTACCAAAGATTCAAAACGACCCTCAAATAAAGTCCCCTGTATTAAATTCCTTAGGCTAGCGGATCTTCAATTTTCCGATACCTACAACGGGAGACTTTTTTTTTCCAATTCTATTTTTTTTCCCTGGCGAGTCAATTTTTTACGGAAGGGTGGAAGAGGAAGGGGAGGGGGAGGTGGGGCAAAAGCGTTGATTCTAGAGCGTCTCGCGGTGCGAAAATTTTGTTTGGCGGCGTGACAAGGAATGATTAAACCTGCGGTCGGCGCGCTCCCTCACCACGAAAGGGAATAAATTCTTCTCATCTATAAAACGTTCTGGTGTCTCGTTCGCCCACGGAGAAGCGCCCCCTGCCCTTGGAGCGGTGCGCGGGTGATAGGAAAAAGGAGCGCCGGGGTGGCAGCCGGGGGTGGCGCTAAAGGGGTGTGAATAATTGAGGCGTGGAGCCAGCTGACAATCAGGCGGCTCCCAGGGTCCGCGCGCTCGCCGCCTGCGCTCCTGTTACTATTTATTGGGCTCGCAAGGAGGCCGACCCTCCCGTCGAGAGAGGGGGAGAAAAAATAAAAATTTCCAGTCAGCTTCTGCGGACCCCCCCCCCCCCCCTGCCGCAGCGCTGCAATCACCCTTCCAACCCCTCCCTTATCAAGAGTCTCGGAGAACGAGGCGCCATCAGCGCTAACCCACACACTTTCCGAATAAACCTTTGAGAAATAAAAATTTCCTGGCAACGACACCACGTGCACGGTGATTTCGCACTTGATTCCAACACTTCTCGATAAATGGAACACTCTCGATTCCAACACTTCTCGATGAATGGATCACTCTTGATACCAACATTTTTCGACTAATGGAACACCATTGACACAGACACTTCTCGATGAATAGAACACTCTTGATACCAGAACTTCTCAATGAATGGATCGCTCTCGATTCCAACACTTCTCGATGAATGGATCGCTCTCAATTCCAACACTTCTCGATGAATGGAACATGCTCGATTCCAAAACTTCTCGATGAATGGAACACTCTCGATTACAAAACTTCCCAATAAATGGAACACTCTTGATACAAACATTTATCGATGAATGGAACATTCTTGATACCAACACTTCTCGATAAATGGAACACTCTTGATACCAACACTTCTTGATAAATGGAACACTCTTGATACCAACACTTCTCGATGAATGGGCCACTCTTGATACCAACACTTCTCGATGAATGGGACACTCTTGATACCAACACTTCTCGATAAACGGAACACTCTTGATACCAACACTTCTTGGTTAATGGAACACTCCTCATACAGACACTTTTCGATGAGAGTACTCACAATTTTCAAGACGTATTTTATTCGGAAATAATTTACAATGAGCTTGGGACTAATAGTACTAAACGTGCTGAATAATTTCAGTGATATTTTGATTTTCATACAGTACTGGATTGGTTGTTTTGGTGTTCATGCCTTTTAATATTCAGCCTTTTAAAATTATTCTGTTTTATGCTCCCAGAATATTGTAGTCGAGCGAATTCCAGTATCGAGCAGAAGTCAGAATTATGCTATTGAGGCAACATGTGCTGATGAGAGTATTTTTAATATCGTCAATAAAATCAAGTTTCCCACAATTCTCTTGTTCTATAGAAAAAAAAATCCTTGCGCTACATTTTGGGGCCCAGCAAGCCCAGAACATGGTTTTCTTAAATAAGAATTCGTATAATTATATTAGCTTAGAAATTTTGTTAAAGATTTTATTATTCTCTTACCTTTAAAATGCGACTTCCCTATTGGCCAGAAGGAAGTAAAGAGACCGGCCAATCACCGTACTTCCCTCGAGTGTAGCTCCTCGACAATGGCCCAGCTATAGTCAGAGTTTTGAACACTGGACATTATACATTAATTATTTAACTAAAACATTTACGGTTAATTTACTCATACCCTAAATTCACTTATAATAACAAATTAAAAAAAAAATGAAATTGCCCTATTTCACATCTGAGTAACCAATACCTTACCAACGAAATTGCATGTACGGTAATTTTGCAATAAATAATAGCAACGTTTGAGAAATAAACTCCCTGCCCACGAATCCACATGTTTCGTTATTCGCTCTAAATAAAACACCGTTTTTGTACCAACCTTGGAGGAACAAACACACATCCCGTAACACCACAGGTACGGCGCTGTTGTGCTAAATGGAACACATTAAAAAAAAAATCTTTTCTTCTTACAGCCTTTAAAACAAATCAAACACTGCCTGGTAATGCACCGAGTCAAGTTGACAGATAAAATTTAAAAAGTTCGTCTGCTTTCTAAAAATTTGTGGCCATTCAATTCGAATTTTTTTACGTACGTTAGAGTAACAATTATTGTTTATGAACGTTTTATTTTCCAATAATTTTGCTGATTGACGTTTTCGATGATTTTCAAACAAAAAGATAGGCACGTGACGGCATCAATTGTGTCATGTGCTGTCAGAATTCACGTCGAACAAACAACGTGGGTAATAAAAGAGCAAGGCTTTCGAAACAGATAATCTAACCGCTAAACGAGTGAATTGAACGTCAGGTACTTGGCCATTCGATTCTCAGCAACGGAAAAAAAGGCCTATAAAGTTTACGTTAAACGTTTTATTTAAAGTGTTCTTGTCGAAATTTGTTACTAGAGGAATTGATTTTTATTTTGTTTGACCGTAATATTCACAATATTTTATTGATTAACGATGCGTTAGAAAAGTAGGTTTCATACGAGGTAGGATAAAGATACGGGGTAAATACTAAATACAGATACTTTTAAGCAAAAAACGTGCAAAACGAGGTTACGCCCACATTGTGTTCAGTTCACTCGCTTGCAATTTGTTCTGTTCAGAAACATTTGACTAGCAGTCTAGACAGTGGCCATGAGTAGCTAATGCACAGAATCGGATCTCATGTGAGAAGTTGCCAGGGTTGTCCACAGTGGTTTTGCATCACCACTGGTGGAGTGACTTAATGAGTATCTTACCCAGACTGCACTTGATGGTGGTGGTCAGCAATGAACATCAATCGATTGACTAAAAATAATAATTATGAGAAGTTGAAATCAAATACTATTATGGGAAGAAATACTCAAGTTGAGATAAAGTACATTCTCTCAAATAGGATGTTCATTTCTAATTCGCCATGTTACGAACGTGCGCCTAGTATAGCCACAATTTTGTTATAAACATTTGCATCTACATGGACCTCCAAAAGACTAGAAATGGGTGTGTGTATGAATTTTATTGTAGTTCAAACACTAGGTGGGCCATAATATGCTCAGATGATGGTGATGATTATATGAAACTCATGCCCCAGTATGATGAACTTTGTGACAGGATGAGTCCACGGTGTTTGACCAATGCCTTCCGCAGCATAGAGGTGAAGAGACAACACAACACCGAATCCGTGACCCGGGAACGAAACTTTACACAACCTAGAAATTCCTCTGGCTCAGCTAAGAGTTTAATCCACTGAGCCCACAGGTGGAACTAGGCGTGGGAAGCCTACGATTCATTGACCCCCGATCAGTCCCGGACATAATCGAAATCCGCCGCTCGTTCGCGCAACTTCGCGAAAGAAATTAAAAAAAAAAAGGCGAGTATTCATATATTTATACGATCTAAGAGTATTTTAAAATTAATTTCACCTAATTCAATACTTATTTTAGCTATGACTATCTACATGTGCAAAAACCTACCTTAAAAAACTATTTAATTTGCGATAATTTTATTTATGAAACAGACATAACCTTAACTATCTTTTACTTTAACACCAGGAACAAATTTGTGCGTGTACTTAAGTATCCGCGCTAGAAATTAAGATTTTTTAAAATGTATCTTTTTGACTGTAACTTTCAGTTTGAAAAAAAAATTACTGAGAAGATAGCGCAGCGATACTTCTGACGCAACACTACTTCAAAGACACTTTACTTTTCTATAAAAAAAATTTTAAAATATTTGACTATGTATTGTTTTACTCTTAAACTTTATAAATCGTATTTCAGGATAGTTTCACTAAGGTAAATTGTCATTTGGCACGCCGGTTTGTTGACTGCGTCCCCCGATGTTCACGAAAGCGAGTATATACAGGTGCATGGAACCACACGCGGGTCCGCCATCTTGAAGACTTCAGCTCATTGTGTGTGGTAGTTAAAAAAACTTAAAAGGCTTTTTGAACACATTTCATAAAAATCTTGAAATGTAATTATTAAAATTATGGTTTAACAAAATTTTTATAATTCTAATGGTAAAAAAAAATACATTTGTTACAGTAGCACCAAAAAATGTCAAATTATTTTTGACATATATATTGAACCTGCTTGAAAGGTCAGGTTTGGTCTGGAGTAGTTTATTTTTTTCTATCTCTCCAGTTTTCGTTTTCTTTTGTAGATGGTTTACGGGTAAACAATGCGACTGGGAGGAAGGGAAGGGGTCGAGCTACCTCAACACGCATAAAGAAGTATAACTAAAAAACCTCTGGTGGGTAGTTTTGCTACACTACCGTAATTTATTTATTTTTTGACGTGACAAAGTCTATTAAATCGATGAACGCCGGCTGCACGCACGAAAAAGGATGACTCATTGTCCCGTTACGCACATTGTCCCGTTATGCTGTGTCCCGTTACGCTCATTGTACGGTTGCGCCGCATCTATCTCTCTTACACTCGATTGGAACAACCATCGATTTGACTTTTTCGAGGCACATTAAACTTGAAACACTCCCATTCGTTTCCTACTTTTCCTATCATCGTCCTATCCTTAACAGAATAACACAGATTGGAAGAAGTTAAATAGCAAACATGTATAAAAGTTATAGTTAAAATAATCTCTTCGTTAAAGTAATAAAAACATATTTGAATTAATGAGTGCAAATAAAAGTAAATTTATCAATTAAATTGTAGATTTCATTTCACTCCTTCTTTGTATCCATACAAAATAGTGATAATTCAATAAAAAATTATTCAATTTTATTCATAAAAGTATGCAATCATTTAATCAATGTTTTGTTATGACGTTGTCACGTTAAACTATCGTCCGTAAACCGACTTTACAGACAACCAATTATATAAAAAAAATTTTCAGGTTAAGATACGAAGGCAGATGGTCGGGGAGTGTGACTCGTGGTCGATGTTTTCGGGACAGAGGTGTTTGGCGCGCGGCTCGCGGGGAATGCGGTTTATTTCCGAGGCGCGTTTGTGCGCCGCGTCGCACCTGTCCGCGGCTATATTTACTAGCGCGAGCCTCGCCGTCACAATCGAGACCCGGGCGTCGATCCTCGGACTGGCCTTCGCCGCGAGCGACATCTCGTGGGTGGCGGGAGGTTGAGGGTACTCTCATCTGGTTCCCAGCCAATAGGGAACCATATATACATAGTCCTCTCATCTGGTTCCCAGCCAATTGGGAACCATATATACATAGTCCTCTCATCTGGTTCCCAGCCAATAGGGAACCATATATACATAGTCCTCTCATCTGGTTCCCAGCCAATAGGGAACCATATATACATAGTCCTCTCATCTGGTTCCCAGCCAATAGGGAACCATATATACATAGTCCTCTCATCTGGTTCCCAGCCAATAGGGAACCATATATACATAGTCCTCTCATCTGGTTCCCAGCCAATAGGGAACCATATATACATAGTCCTCTCATCTGGTTCCCTGCCAATAGGGAACCATATATACATAGTCCTCTCATCTGGTTCCCAGCCAATAGGGAACCATATATACATAGTCCTCTCATCTGGTTCCCAGCCAATAGGGAACCATATATACATAGTCCTCTCATCTGGTTCCCAGCCAATAGGGAACCATATATACATAGTCCTCTCATCTGGTTCCCAGCCAATAGGGAACCATATATACATAGTCCTCTCATCTGGTTCCCAGCCAATAGGGAACCATATATACATAGTCCTCTCATCTGGTTCCCAGCCAATAGGGAACCATATATACATAGTCCTCTCATCTGGTTCCCAGCCAATAGGGAACCATATATACATAGTCCTCTCATCTGGTTCCCAGCCAATAGGGAACCATATATACATAGTCCTCTCATCTGGTTCCCAGCCAATAGGGAACCATATATACATAGTCCTCTCATCTGGTTCCCAGCCAATAGGGAACCATATATACATAGTCCTCTCATCTGGTTCCCAGCCAATAGGGAACCATATATACATAGTCCTCTCATCTGGTTCCCTGCCAATAGGGAACCATATATACATAGTCCTCTCATCTGGTTCCCAGCCAATAGGGAACCATATATACATAGTCCTCTCATCTGGTTCCCAGCCAATAGGGAACCATATATACATAGTCCTCTCATCTGGTTCCCAGCCAATAGGGAACCATATATACATAGTCCTCTCATCTGGTTCCCAGCCAATAGGGAACCATATATACATAGTCCTCTCATCTGGTTCCCAGCCAATAGGGAACCATATATACATAGTCCTCTCATCTGGTTCCCAGCCAATAGGGAACCATATATACATAGTCCTCTCATCTGGTTCCCAGCCAATAGGGAACCATATATACATAGTCCTCTCATCTGGTTCCCAGCCAATAGGGAACCATATATACATAGTCCTCTCATCTGGTTCCCAGCCAATAGGGAACCATATATACATAGTCCTCTCATCTGGTTCCCAGCCAATAGGGAACCATATATACATAGTCCTCTCATCTGGTTCCCTGCCAATAGGGAACCATATATACATAGTCCTCTCATCTGGTTCCCAGCCAATAGGGAACCATATATACATAGTCCTCTCATCTGGTTCCCAGCCAATAGGGAACCATATATACATAGTCCTCTCATCTGGTTCCCAGCCAATAGGGAACCATATATACATAGTCCTCTCATCTGGTTCCCAGCCAATAGGGAACCATATATACATAGTCCCTCTCATCTGGTTCCCAGCCAATAGGGAACCATATATACATAGTCCTCTCATCTGGTTCCCTGCCAATAGGGAACCATATATACATAGTCCTCTCATCTGGTTCCCAGCCAATAGGGAACCATATATACATAGTCCTCTCATCTGGTTCCCAGCCAATAGGGAACCATATATACATAGTCCTCTCATCTGGTTCCCAGCCAATAGGGAACCATATATACATAGTCCTCTCATCTGGTTCCCAGCCAATAGGGAACCATATATACATAGTCCTCTCATCTGGTTCCCAGCCAATAGGGAACCATATATACATAGTCCTCTCATCTGGTTCCCAGCCAATAGGGAACCATATATACATAGTCCTCTCATCTGGTTCCCAGCCAATAGGGAACCATATATACATAGTCCTCTCATCTGGTTCCCAGCCAATAGGGAACCATATATACATAGTCCTCTCATCTGGTTCCCAGCCAATAGGGAACCATATATACATAGTCCTCTCATCTGGTTCCCAGCCAATAGGGAACCATATATACATAGTCCTCTCATCTGGTTCCCAGCCAATAGGGAACCATATATACATAGTCCTCTCATCCTGGTTCCCAGCCAATAGGGAACCATATATACATAGTCCTCTCATCTGGTTCCCAGCCAATAGGGAACCATATATACATAGTCCTCTCATCTGGTTCCCAGCCAATAGGGAACCATATATACATAGTCCTCTCATCTGGTTCCCAGCCAATAGGGAACCATATATACATAGTCCTCTCATCTGGTTCCCAGCCAATAGGGAACCATATATACATAGTCCCTCTCATCTGGTTCCCAGCCAATAGGGAACCATATATACATAGTCCTCTCATCTGGTTCCCAGCCAATAGGGAACCATATATACATAGTCCTCTCATCTGGTTCCCAGCCAATAGGGAACCATATATACATAGTCCTCTCATCTGGTTCCCAGCCAATAGGGAACCATATATACATAGTCCTCTCATCTGGTTCCCAGCCAATAGGGAACCATATATACATAGTCCTCTCATCTGGTTCCCAGCCAATAGGGAACCATATATACATAGTCCTCTCATCTGGTTCCCAGCCAATAGGGAACCATATATACATAGTCCTCTCATCTGGTTCCCAGCCAATAGGGAACCATATATACATAGTCCTCTCATCTGGTTCCCAGCCAATAGGGAACCATATATACATAGTCCTCTCATCTGGTTCCCAGCCAATAGGGAACCATATATACATAGTCCTCTCATCTGGTTCCCAGCCAATAGGGAACCATATATACATAGTCCTCTCATCTGGTTCCCAGCCAATAGGGAACCATATATACATAGTCCTCTCATCTGGTTCCCAGCCAATAGGGAACCATATATACATAGTCCTCTCATCTGGTTCCCAGCCAATAGGGAACCATATATACATAGTCCTCTCATCTGGTTCCCAGCCAATAGGGAACCATATATACATAGTCCTCTCATCTGGTTCCCAGCCAATAGGGAACCATATATACATAGTCCTCTCATCTGGTTCCCAGCCAATAGGGAACCATATATACATAGTCCTCTCATCTGGTTCCCAGCCAATAGGGAACCATATATACATAGTCCTCTCATCTGGTTCCCAGCCAATAGGGAACCATATATACATAGTCCTCTCATCTGGTTCCCAGCCAATAGGGAACCATATATACATAGTCCTCTCATCTGGTTCCCAGCCAATAGGGAACCATATATACATAGTCCTCTCATCTGGTTCCCAGCCAATAGGGAACCATATATACATAGTCCTCTCATCTGGTTCCCAGCCAATAGGGAACCATATATACATAGTCCTCTCATCTGGTTCCCAGCCAATAGGGAACCATATATACATAGTCCTCTCATCTGGTTCCCAGCCAATAGGGAACCATATATACATAGTCCTCTCATCTGGTTCCCAGCCAATAGGGAACCATATATACATAGTCCTCTCATCTGGTTCCCAGCCAATAGGGAACCATATATACATAGTCCTCTCATCTGGTTCCCAGCCAATAGGGAACCATATATACATAGTCCTCTCATCTGGTTCCCAGCCAATAGGGAACCATATATACATAGTCCTCTCATCTGGTTCCCAGCCAATAGGGAACCATATATACATAGTCCTCTCATCTGGTTCCCAGCCAATAGGGAACCATATATACATAGTCCTCTCATCTGGTTCCCAGCCAATAGGGAACCATATATACATAGTCCTCTCATCTGGTTCCCTGCCAATAGGGAACCATATATACATAGTCCTCTCATCTGGTTCCCAGCCAATAGGGAACCATATATACATAGTCCTCTCATCTGGTTCCCAGCCAATAGGGAACCATATATACATAGTCCTCTCATCTGGTTCCCAGCCAATAGGGAACCATATATACATAGTCCTCTCATCTGGTTCCCAGCCAATAGGGAACCATATATACATAGTCCTCTCATCTGGTTCCCAGCCAATAGGGAACCATATATACATAGTCCTCTCATCTGGTTCCCAGCCAATAGGGAACCATATATACATAGTCCTCTCATCTGGTTCCCAGCCAATAGGGAACCATATATACATAGTCCTCTCATCTGGTTCCCAGCCAATAGGGAACCATATATACATAGTCCTCTCATCTGGTTCCCAGCCAATAGGGAACCATATATACATAGTCCTCTCATCTGGTTCCCAGCCAATAGGGAACCATATATACATAGTCCTCTCATCTGGTTCCCTGCCAATAGGGAACCATATATACATAGTCCTCTCATCTGGTTCCCAGCCAATAGGGAACCATATATACATAGTCCTCTCATCTGGTTCCCAGCCAATAGGGAACCATATATACATAGTCCTCTCATCTGGTTCCCTGCCAATAGGGAACCATATATACATAGTCCTCTCATCTGGTTCCCAGCCAATAGGGAACCATATATACATAGTCCTCTCATCTGGTTCCCAGCCAATAGGGAACCATATATACATAGTCCCTCTCATCTGGTTCCCAGCCAATAGGGAACCATATATACATAGTCCTCTCATCTGGTTCCCAGCCAATAGGGAACCATATATACATAGTCCTCTCATCTGGTTCCCAGCCAATAGGGAACCATATATACATAGTCCTCTCATCTGGTTCCCAGCCAATAGGGAACCATATATACATAGTCCTCTCATCTGGTTCCCAGCCAATAGGGAACCATATATACATAGTCCTCTCATCTGGTTCCCAGCCAATAGGGAACCATATATACATAGTCCTCTCATCTGGTTCCCAGCCAATAGGGAACCATATATACATAGTCCTCTCATCTGGTTCCCTGCCAATAGGGAACCATATATACATAGTCCTCTCATCTGGTTCCCAGCCAATAGGGAACCATATATACATAGTCCTCTCATCTGGTTCCCTGCCAATAGGGAACCATATATACATAGTCCTCTCATCTGGTTCCCAGCCAATAGGGAACCATATATACATAGTCCTCTCATCTGGTTCCCAGCCAATAGGGAACCATATATACATAGTCCTCTCATCTGGTTCCCAGCCAATAGGGAACCATATATACATAGTCCTCTCATCTGGTTCCCAGCCAATAGGGAACCATATATACATAGTCCTCTCATCTGGTTCCCAGCCAATAGGGAACCATATATACATAGTCCTCTCATCTGGTTCCCAGCCAATAGGGAACCATATATACATAGTCCTCTCATCTGGTTCCCAGCCAATAGGGGAACCATATATACATAGTCCTCTCATCTGGTTCCCTGCCAATAGGGAACCATATATACATAGTCCTCTCATCTGGTTCCCTGCCAATAGGGAACCATATATACATAGTCCTCTCATCTGGTTCCCTGCCAATAGGGAACCATATATACATAGTCCTCTCATCTGGTTCCCAGCCAATAGGGAACCATATATACATAGTCCTCTCATCTGGTTCCCAGCCAATAGGGAACCATATATACATAGTCCTCTCATCTGGTTCCCAGCCAATAGGGAACCATATATACATAGTCCTCTCATCTGGTTCCCTGCCAATAGGGAACCATATATACATAGTCCTCTCATCTGGTTCCCAGCCAATAGGGAACCATATATACATAGTCCTCTCATCTGGTTCCCAGCCAATAGGGAACCATATATACATAGTCCTCTCATCTGGTTCCCAGCCAATAGGGAACCATATATACATAGTCCTCTCATCTGGTTCCCAGCCAATAGGGAACCATATATACATAGTCCTCTCATCTGGTTCCCAGCCAATAGGGAACCATATATACATAGTCCTCTCATCTGGTTCCCAGCCAATAGGGAACCATATATACATAGTCCTCTCATCTGGTTCCCAGCCAATAGGGAACCATATATACATAGTCCTCTCATCTGGTTCCCAGCCAATAGGGAACCATATATACATAGTCCTCTCATCTGGTTCCCAGCCAATAGGGAACCATATATACATAGTCCTCTCATCTGGTTCCCAGCCAATAGGGAACCATATATACATAGTCCTCTCATCTGGTTCCCAGCCAATAGGGAACCATATATACATAGTCCTCTCATCTGGTTCCCAGCCAATAGGGAACCATATATACATAGTCCTCTCATCTGGTTCCCTGCCAATAGGGAACCATATATACATAGTCCTCTCATCTGGTTCCCAGCCAATAGGGAACCATATATACATAGTCCTCTCATCTGGTTCCCAGCCAATAGGGAACCATATATACATAGTCCTCTCATCTGGTTCCCAGCCAATAGGGAACCATATATACATAGTCCTCTCATCTGGTTCCCAGCCAATAGGGAACCATATATACATAGTCCCTCTCATCTGGTTCCCAGCCAATAGGGAACCATATATACATAGTCCCTCTCATCTGGTTCCCAGCCAATAGGGAACCATATATACATAGTCCTCTCATCTGGTTCCCTGCCAATAGGGAACCATATATACATAGTCCTCTCATTGGTTAGC